>NW_026652290.1:50598196-50769283 GCF_009828535.3 Hylobates moloch | reverse complement strand
GAACAGAGCTAACCACTGGGAATGGATTATGGTGACTGAAGGGTGCCGAAGTTAGAACTCTCAGTGGCCTGGCACTGTGCCTCGAAGTGCCTCCCTACTGTGTTGATTAGTCTAAAAACATGTCAGCCTTTGGGTATGAGTGGGGCCCCTCCAGACAGGGCATGGAGCAGAGGGCCCTCCTTTATGGGCTGGACTCACTAGTGAAGCTGCTTACCTGTGACTCACCTCCAAGGCTCAAGGTGATGCTAAGGTACTAAAGTGCTGGAACTCTTAGCTGTGCCTGTGTCTCCTTGGGCTCTGGGAGATTTTCTCGTTTAGCAGTATTTTATGGAGATATTGTCTAGGTAGAGTAAAATGTACAGATCCTGGTTTTCTGTTTGAGTTTTGTTTTGTTTTGAGACAGGGTCTTGCTCTGTCACTCAACCTGCAGTGCAGTGGCACGATCATAGCTCACTGTGGCCTCAGCCTCCCAGGCTCAAGCAATCCTCCTTCCTCAGCCTCCCTGTAGCTGGGACTACAGGCATGCACCACCATGCCTCACTAATTTTTTTGATTTTTAGTACACAGAAGGTCTTGCTGTGCTGCCCAGGCTCGTCTCAAGCTCCTGGACTCAAGTAATCCTCCTGCCTCAGTCTCCCAACGTGCTGAATTACAGGTGTCAGCTGCTGCGCCCAGCCTCAGCCAGTTGTGAATGGATGTAAACACCTGTGGGACCACCACCCAGAACCAGATCCAGAACATTTCCAGCCTCTCGAAGACTCCTTCATGCCCCTCCCAGTCAGTGACTCCCAAGGGTAACGCCATTCTGGCCTGTTATTCAACTTGACTCGAATGGAATTCTCACAGCATGTGTCTGTTTGGATCTGGCTTCTTCCGCTCAGTTGCAAGGCTCATTGATGTTTCCTGTGGCCTAGCTCCTTTTTATTGCTGAGGGCCACTCTGTAGTGTGAAAACCACAATTCATTTCTCCCTTCTCCTGCTGGTGACCATTTGCATTGTTACCAGCCTGGGGCTACGACGAGTAAAGCTTTTAAAAACAGACAAATATGTTTTCCTTTCTCTTGGGTAATTTTTTAGAAGTAGAAAAGCCAGAACATAAGGAAGTAGATATTTGACTGTATTACAACTCACCAAACAGTTTTTCTTTCTTTTTATTTTTTGAGACAGAGTCTTGCTCTATTACCTAGGCTGGAGTGCAGTGGCATGGTGAGGGTTCACTGCAGCCTTGGCCTCCTGAGCTCAAGTGAGCCTCCCACCTCAGCCTCCCACATAGCTGGGACCACAGGTGTGCACCACCACACCTGGCTAATTTGCCTTTTAAACTATATGTAGAGACAGGGTCTTCCTATCTTGGCCAGGCTGGTCTCAACCTCCTGGACTCAAGTGATCCTCCCACTTCAGCCTCCCAAAGGGCTGGGATTACAGGCATGAGCCACCATGCCCTGCCCATTTTTCTAAGTTGGATTATTTTACACTCAAGTCTGCTATGAATGATAGTTCCAGTTGTTCCATATCCCAGTCAATTGGTGATTGCCTACAAATGATGTGACGTGATGAAAATGTTCCTGGTGTCCGAGAGGATTGCAAAGAATTTCCCTTCCTTTCTCTCCTTTCTGCTCCCCCTGTACTGTCTACTCCTTAACTTGGTCAAATTCTACTTTATCCAGAACATAATGGGATGGAGAGTGCAGACGACACACATGGCCTCAGTCTATGGGAGCATCTCAAAGGAATTCGTCTGCAAATTCCAGTGCATCTAGGCAGAGCACAGGAAGGAAGAGAGGTGCAGACTCACATATGACCCCGGGGCACCTGCCATCCCCTCGAGCCTGTATGGTCCTTACCCGCCCATCCCCAGCTTGAGTTCTGGGCCTTCTTGCCAGCAAATCGTTGAGACCTGGTCAACGTCAGGTAAGTTTATTTCATGGCTCCCTCTCCCCTCTGCAGCCTATCCTGTTATTCTCTGTTTCAGCCAATTATTTCCCCTAACTAGGTGCTGAAGCCAATTAAAGGCAGTTCATGCCATATGTTCCTTCCCACCCCCATGTCACTCGAAATGTTCTATTATGTCCAAGACTTCTCTCCCCATCCTAAAGATCAGAAAATAAGGATAGAGAAGAGAGGGAGAAGAGAAGAAAGAGAGATTCACTGAGAGGGAGGATCAGAAGCTCCTGGGCACCCCACACTCTAGAATAAAAATCTTCATTATGGTGTTTTTCATGCAAAATATTCCCTTCTACATAATTATGTTTTTACATGAAGAATAGAAATTTAAAGAGGAGAAATACTTTTTGAAGAGTCTGAGAATCTTCATATAGCTCAGGCTGCCATGAATTAGCTGTGTGACCTGGGGCATGCCCCTTAGACTCTGAGCCTCAGCTTCTCTATATGTAAAATGGGTTGAAGCCACCCTTCCCCACAAGCACCCTGTGCACAGGCAATGCCCAGCCCCATTATTTTCTGGAACCCGTGGCCAAGCACGCTTAGGACACCCAGCCACATACTTCTGGGCAGTGTCATCTGGCAACTCGCTGTCATGTCAGTGTGGTCAAGCACTGTAGACCTCTATGAACCAAATATGCTTCAGGCTCGGGTTGAGCACAGGAGAGGGAGGAGGGAAAGGTCACTGGGGCTGGGAGTGCCTATTTCCCTCTATGAGTGTCACCCCAGTTCACCCAGCACCCTACCTTTCTCTCTCTGGACCCACTTCTTCTTGCTGCCGGCCCCTCCCCATTGAACAACAGCCAAGTTGCTTTGGTTTCTATATCTTTGTTAAGTCATTCCTTCTGCAAAGGACTGCTTGGCAGGTGTGAAAGGCAGCGGTGGCCACAGAGGCGGTGGAGAGATGGCCTTCAGCGGTTCCCAGGCTCCCTATCTGAGCCCAGTGAGTTCCGGGGCCGTGGGCACAGGGCTGCCTCAGCCAGGGGGGACACAGTTCTGGGGCTCTGAGGAAGCAACTCCTGGGTGGCAGGAGATAGGGGTGGGGGCATCCCAAAGAGAACACAAGCAGGGCAGAGATGTCAGTGGGGGTCATCCTGGCACACCTGTGCCATGCTGAGCTCACTCATGCCTGGAGGGATGCTCCTCCCATGAGTCATGGGTTTGACAGTGTTGGCTGAGCTGTCCTGTCCTGTCCTGTCCTGTGCGCTCAGGGGAAGAGGTGTACAGTGGGATGGTTTGTGTAAAGAGGAAGCAAGCACGCTTCTGGGACAGTAAGGATGCTACCCGGCATGGTAGTTAAGGGTGCGTACTGTGGAGATGGCCTCCCTGGGTCCAGCTATTTACTGGCTGGTGGGCCCTGGGCCTCAGTTTCCATATCTGTGAAGTGGGAATAATACTTGAGCCCTCCACTCCCCAGGTTGGGATATGGATTAAGGAAGTAGTGTATCTAGTGTGTTTGAACAGTGCCTGACACACTGTAGGTGCTTTGGGAGTGTTTCATGTTATTGGGAGTCTGGGTGCAGCAGGGAAGGCCTCCTGAGGAGGCGTCTGTGCTCTGAAGGGTGAGGCAGAGTTAACCAGGCATAGGCATGTCAGGGTATCTGCAGAGGGACAGTCTCAGAGGTGATAGGGGGCAGGGGCTGTCCCTGCAGTGTGGGGTCAGAGGGCTGCGGGTGCCTTGCTGAAACTCTGTGAGGTTTATGAGTCCCCTTCATTCACAGAAAATCCAAGGCTCAGGGAGGCAAAGGCCAGTTGCCAAATGCCCCCAGATGGGAGTGGCAGCCCCAGGAGCCCAGGAGCCTTCAGCGGTGACTGTGTCCTGGGCTGGATTCTGTCATAGGATCTCACGCTACCTTGGCAAAGAGCTTCCCAAGGGGCTGGAGAGGGTGGGCTGATGGGCCCTTCCTGAATGGGGAGGCAGAATGGGGAAGGTGGGCAGAGGCAGGGTGCTGAGGGCAGGGAAGCTGCCAGGGCCCACCTCAGCAGAGGCCAGCGTCGGGCTTGGGTGCCGTCTGGTGATACTGAGTCCAGAATGAGGCTGCCTACATTCTGGTCTGCAGAGCTCAGCTCTGCTTTCTAGACTCCAGAGAAGAAGAATGGAGAAAGGAGGCCTGTTTCCTCCTGGCTGTCACCAGTGACCCCTCAGCCACCCTATGGAGGTCCCCAAGGTAGAACCTGCATGGAGGGAGTGGGGGAAGCTGGAACGGGCTGCCGGTGTTGGGCGAGCCTTAGGGTCCGCATGTGCCACCTTGAGCATGTCACCCCGTTTCTGGTTTTCTGTCAGAGAGGGGATCCCAGAGCTTCTTCCAGGTTCTGACATATTATTGTTCTAGTAACTGGTTTTTACTTTCTAATCTTTGGATTCAGAAGGAAAACCCTCCTATGGACATCAGCGAGTTTGAGAGAGTTAAAGCAGGGCCTTGAAGCCCGGACAAGAAAGACGATCAGGGCAGCCCCCATGGGTGTCCAGAGCACCCCTCTACCCCATGGGGGCTCCCCTGGGTTGGGACACTTGAGCCTCACTCGGTGGCCCATCTGGCAGTAGGAGCCATGCTTCCTCCACGTGCCGACAGTGGGGGAAGGTCACGTGGTTCGCTGTCCTGCTGAGGAGGGCTGAGTGCCATGAGGGCCTGGCTTGGAGACCTCACTCCCACTTATTGTCCAGCCTCATCTAGCCCAGCCTCTTTGGAGGGCCGGGGGGAAGCTGGAACCACCTGCTATGTGGCCCAGGAAGCACTGGGAGAGCCAGGAATAAGGACATTCTCAGCTTCCTCATGAGAGGAAGCCTGTGTGGTGGCTAGAAGCGTGGGTGCTGGGGTTCAAATCCCAGCTCTGTTGCTGACCAGCTGTGTAGCTTTGGGCAAGTGACTGAACTTTTCTGTGCCTCAGTTTCCTCATCTGTAAAAGTGGCCAGGGTTGCTGTGAGGATAAATGTTTCTGGTCATGCCCAGAGCCCTCACGGACACACATGGATCCAAATGCCACAGCAGCCTTAGCTGGCCAACTTAAAAGAACACATTTGTGCTTAGTGTTGGAGGTCAGAAGGCTAAAATCAAAGTGTCATGGAAGGTGGCCAGCAGGACCGTGGAGCCTCTGAGGCAGCAGGGCACTTTGGCTAAGAGCCATGTACTGGCTCCGGCTGGCAGGCAGTCTCGGCCAGCCAGGCTGAGCTCCCTACTATTGGGACCAGGCTTGGGTGTCCTCTGGTGATGCTGAGTCCAGAATGAGGCTGCCCACATTCTGGTCCGCAGGGCTCAGCTCTGCTTTCTAGACTTCCAGGTGGGAAGAAGAGGGAAAGTCCCCAGTCTCTGGGCACAACCAGGAACAGAGAACAAGTTCTGACTCAGCAGAGGGATTGATTCGTTCCATGCAAAGAGCTGCACTGTCGAGGCCGACACGGGCCAGAGGCTCAGCACGTGGCATCGCACCCAATCTGGACAAGCACAATTGAATTCTTATTTGGTCCCAGGTGACTGGTGCCAAACCTTTTGTTTACAGGCTAATGATGGGATCTGCCTGAAAGTTCTCTATCGGAGAGCTTGTATGAGACTTCAAAATAAAATTATTACTACTCTTAAAGTTAACGATTTTAATTAGAATTTTTATTCTAACAGGATAAAATAACTACATTTAGCTTGCCTTTCAGTGATGCTTTTGCCAACTATCAGCTACAAGGAGTCATCTCCCTCACCACCAAGCTGTCTAGCAGCCAGAGTGGTAGCTTTACTGTAACATACAGTACTTTTCGTAATCACACTCAAAGTCTTCATCCATACTGCTTGTGTCTGCCATCTTTTTGCCATCAATCTTTGGCAGAAATTGTGCATAGTCTATCCCCTGCTGCTCATAGAAAACAATGTAGGCAGAGTCGGTGTCAATTTCATCAGGGTGAAGTTCCTGAAAGGGCAAGAAAAACCTTTAACAAAAAGCCATCACTATTATGACTCTAAATCCTTGCCAGGAAAGGGAAGACCAACCCTCTGTAATTACTAAACCTGATTGCTTCCAATAAGTTCACTAGTTTGGCTGTCTCACACCTGCCCCTTTAAAATGAGCCCCATTATTTCCAATGTTTGCTTTGGGGAAAATATTTTGACCATAGACAAGTCAAAACAGAATGACCTAAAACCCCATCAAATTCTATTTATTTATTTTGTATTTATCTATTTATTTATTTATTTATTTGAGACGGAGTCTCGCTCTGTCACCAGGCTGGTGTGCACTGGCGCAATCTCAGCTCACTGCAACCTCTGCCTCCTGGGTTCGAGTAATTCTCCTGCCTCAGCCTCCCGAGTAGCTGGGACTACAGGCATGTGCCACCATGCCTGGCTAACTTTTTGTATTTTTAGTAGAGATGGGGTTTCACCATATTAGCCAGGATGGTCTCGATCTCCTGACTTCATCATCTGCCCACCTTGGCCTCCCAGAGTGCTGGGATTACAGGCGTGAGCCACTGTGCTTGGCCCAACCCCATCAAATTCTATTTTTTTATTTTTATTTTTTTTTTATTTTTATTTTTATTTTTTTTTGAGACAGAGTCTCGCTCTGTCACCCAGGCTGGAGTGCAGTGGCGCGATCTCGGCTCACTGCAACCTCCGCCTCCCGGGTTCACGCCATTCTCCTGCCTCAGCCTCTCCGAGTAGCTGGGACTACAGGCGCCCGCCACCACGCCCGGCTAATTTTTTGTATTTTTAGTAGAGACGGGGTTTCACCATGGTCTCGATCTCCTGACCTCGTGATCCGCCCGCCTCGGCCTCCCAAAGTGCTGGGATTACAAGAGTGAGCCACCGCGCCCGGCAACCCCATCAAATTCTAACAGTCTAGAAGATAGGAGCTTTTTGCATTAACTAACTCCTTTTTTTTTTTTTTTTTTTTTTGAGACAGAATCTTGCTCTGTTGCCCAGGCTGGAGTGCAGTGGCATAGTCTTGGCTCACTGCAACCTCTACCTCCCAGGTTCAAGCCATTCTCCTGCCTCAGCCTCCCGAGTAGCTGGACTACAGGCGTGCGCCACCATGCCTGGCTAACTTTTTGTATTTTTAGTAGAGATGGGGTTTCACCATATTAGCCAGGATGGTCTCGATCTCCTGACCTCATGATCCACCTGCCTTGGCCTCCCAAAGTTCTGGGATTACAGGCGTGAGCCACCGCGCTGGGCCCAACCCCATCAAATTCTAACAGTCTAGAAGATAGGAGCTTTTTGCATTAACTAACTCCTTTTTTTTTTTGAGACAGTCTTGCTCTGTTGCTCAGGCTGGAGTGCAGTGGTGCAGTCTTCGCTCACTGCAACCTCCACCTCCCAGGTTCAAGCCATTCTCTTGCCTTAGCCTCCTGAGTAGCTGGGATTACAGGCATGCGCCAACATGCCCAACTAATTTTTGTATTTTTAGTAGAGATAAGGTTTCACCATGTTGGCCAGTCTGGTCTCGAACTCCTGACATCAAGTGATCCACCTCCTAAGCCTGCCTCAGCCTCCCACAGTGCTGGGATTACAGGCATGAGCCACTGCGCTCGGTCAACTAACTCTTTATTTTTCCTCACTACTCATGTTTTCATTCCCTACTCTGCATATCGCTTTTGTTCCTTTAATACTGACAGCATCTACATATTGATTCTAACAGAAAAATCTATTTCCTATTCAAGAGATAGTCCATTATTTCAACAAATGTTCCCAGTTCTGTTGATATTCTGTTTCTAACTTTCATTCAAAGATTGAGAATGTTTACCTTACAGCTGCTGTCATTGTAATAGTACCACTTGCAGTTTGGGTTTTTGGCATAAGTGACATAATGGCCCCCATCCAGAATTCCTGAATGGCACTGTAAGAGATAAGAAAGTGGAGGTATGTTAGTAGTTAACTGTACTATGGCCAGGGTATAGCACTAGGATCTGAGCAGAAGAACACTGATCATGTAAATGATCACCTAAAATCATGTAAATGATCAGTAGGTGAAAAAATATTTTAGAACCCTCTAACTTTCTCTAAAACCAAAATAAGCAAAAAGCAAAATACAAAAGTCATAAGCTCCAAGTCTTGTGTGGATAAACAATCATTTTATAATTGTAATTACTATTATTATTATTATTATTATTATTTTGAGACAGGGACTTGCTCTATCACCCAGGCTGGGGTGCAGTCGAGTGATCACAACTCTCTAAAGACTTGACCTCCTGGGCTCAGGTGATACTTCTGCCTCAGCCTTCCAAGTAGCTGGGACCACACACATGCCACCATACCTCGCTCCATTTTAAAATTATTTGTAGAGGTGGCGCCCAGGCTGGTCTCAAACTCCTGGGCTCAAGCGATCCTCCTGCCTCAGCCTTCTAAAGTGCTGGGATTACAGGTGTGAGCCACCACACCTGGGCAGGCCCAGATTTCTATGTTACCTTTGTCTATCGCTAAGCTCAATGCCAGGAAATAAGCAGGACCTGAAAAATACTTGCTGATGAATACATGAAGACAAGTGAACAAAACACAGACCACTCTCTGAAAACCATACAATAAACCACTTACCGAAATTGCATATAGATTATAAATAGGCTTAATATAAGTGTCTTCTCTTTGGTCATCAGTGCTGTCTTCTTCACTGTGGTTTCCAAGCTGACCACTGCTGTAGCCATTGCCACATGCTTCTTGCTCATAAAGGAATCCATTGGCCAAAGCTACCTCGTGGTCCTGAGGAGTGACCAGCTCTGGTTGGCTGCCCCCCCCGGCATATGCCCTCGGCTCAAGGCGTCAGCCAGCTCACAGATCTGCCCAGCCCCATTCTCTTTGCTGGCATCCAAGTTCTTCTTACTACTTGACAGTTTATTTTTGCTGCCAGTCTGGGGCAGCCAGAGCCTCCCTTTGCTCCTCCCCAAAGTTGGTGGGCTGCTATTAGGGCTTCTGGTTTTTGCTGATGGACAGCTGGTTCCACCATTTCTTGATGAAGAAGGAGAACAGGACAGAAGAAAAGATTCACAAATCCAAATGTCACAAAGTAAGCCAGCCCCAAATGCTAACTCTGAGGTTAGCTTCACAACTGTATACACAAAGGTAAAGACAGGGGAGTCATAACTGGCTACCCTTTAGTTCCTATTATGTAGCCAGTAAGTTACATTTTTGTCTTCTTCAATGCCAAGTCCCTATAAGCAACAATGTCCTGAAAATGTAAAGTACATTATAAGGACTCAGAAAATAGCAGAAAGATGATTTATGTCAGATTCAGTTGAAAAAAATCTAACTATTAGAGTAAGGAGTTTTCCAAATACATATTCCTCTCCTTTGTAAAATTAGACAAAAAATGTGACCACCATTTACTGAGTACTTCCTATTGTTAGGCATGGTACTGGGAATTTCTTGCTGTCCACAGTTACCTCTATGTCTCACAAAAATCCTGTAAGGCTTTAAACTTTTTGGTTATAGCCTCTTATCCCTACCCTCTTTTATACCTTTAAAAATTACTGAGAACCTTTAGAACTTTTATGTGAATTTTATCTATCAATATTTCCTGTATTAGAAACTAAAACTGAGGCATGAAAAAGTACAATACATTAGCACAGACTTCACTGTCAAAGTGACGATATTATTCCATGTCATGTTGTCTCTTACACCATTGTACATCTGTGAGAGAATAAAAGTGAAAAGGCACATATTGTCTTAGTATTTTTATGAAAATAGTTTTGGGCCAGGCACAGTGGCTCACACCTGTAATCCCAGCACTTTAGGAGGCCGAAGAAGGAGGTTCACTTGGGCACAGGAGTTCAAGCCCAGCCTGGGAAACATGGCGAAGCACCATCTCTACAAAAAAATACAAAAATTAACCAGGTGCAGTGGTGGGTGCCTGTAGTCCCAGCTACTCAGGAGGCTGAGGTGGGAGGATTGATTGACCCCAGGAGGTCAAGGCTGCAGTGAGCTGTGATCTGTGTTGCACCACTGCACTCCAGCCTGGGTGACAGAGACTCTGTCCCAAAAAAATAAAAAATAAAATAAATAAATAAAGAGTTTTGATCCTCTAGACCCCCTGAAAGATGGGGAACCTCAGAACTTTCACTGTAAGGGGACAAGACAGCAGCTACCATTCCTGTTTACCATACATCAGGCACTGTGTGAAGTGCTTTACTCTCTATATGTCAAACTCTCAACTCTGTAAACCTGGCATTCTCTCCATTTTACAGATGAGAAAATGATTCAGGGAGGCTGAATCTCTTGATAAAACTTACATAGCCCAAATACAGATAGGTCTGATTCCAGATAGGTTCCTTCCACCCAACCAACCTGATGTTCCAGAACGGAAGACAGAGAAACATATGTAGCCTACAGGAGCCCCAAGAAAGCACCTGCATAAGGCCCCCAGGCCTCACCTTTCGGGCTGCTGCTGCTGTTAGCGCTGAGTGAGGATGGGCTTTTGCTCAGGAGCACATCCTCTTCCCCAGCCGAACGCTGCGCATCCACTTTCTTCACCTCTCTTGCCAGAATCCTGGGCTTGGAGAGCTCATCCCCCCGGGGTATGAGTGGTTTACGCTGGCAGAGAGCCGGGTCTCGTGGTACCAAAAAAGCACTTGGATCAAAACTTTCCCGAGGAAATTTGACAATTTTCTGTGATTTTATCCACTGATCATTTACAAATTGAAATCACTTAAGGTGAATAATCTGGAGAAGCAAAGGTAGAAAACATCTGCATTAAAGGGTTCTGAAGATACAAAATTTACATGGAAAAAACAAGACAAATACACACGAATGTTTGGGAATATATAACAGAACATTTACCTTCATTATTTTTTAAAGACTTCAAAAATATGGTTTCATAAAGGGCTCTACACAGGCCCCAGTGCACTGGTGTGCTTGTGTATACACACTCAACTCAGCAGTGTGGCACAGCCACGTGACTGTGCAGTGGGTATTGCCTCCAGGCTCAGTTGCTCTTCTAGAGTCCACAAAGGGCTAGCCTAAGCTTCCACTCTCCACAGAGCCAGAAGTTCCCCCTCTCCTGAAGTTCAAATTCACCACGTTGTACCCCCTGTGGCAGTTCTCACATTGCACTGAATTGCAGTTACTGGGCTACATGACAGCTCTGCTTGTTTTATTTGATGATAATATGAAAATATATACTTGTTAAAATTCATCAAACTGGATATTAAAAATCTATGCTTTTAATTGTATGTTAATTATACCTCAATTTTTTTAAAAGGTCTCCCCCTCGGCCAGGCGTGGTGGCTCACACCTGTAATCTCCACACTTTGGGAGGCCGAGGCGGGTGGATCATGAGGTAAGATAATCGAGACCCTCCTGGCTAACACAGTGAATCCTTGTCTCTAATAAAAATAAATAAATAAAAAACACAAAAAAAATTAGCCAGGCATGGTGGTAGGCGCCTGTAGTCCCAGGTACTCAGGAGGCTAAGGCGGGAGAATGGTGTGAACCCAGGAAGTGGGGCTTGCAGTGAACTGAGATCTCGCCACTGCACTCTAGCCTGGGCGACAGAGCGAGACTCCGTCAAAAAAAAAAAAAAAAAAAGGTCTCCCCCTCCTCCCCAGCCACCTTGTCCCCAAGCCTGCCCCTTCCCTCTAGTTCCTATCTGTGGAGCTAGCTAACAACCAGTGTTATTAATTTCTTGTGCATCATCCCCTGGGAAGCTGTTCTGGTCTAAGAAAAACCTACATTCAGCTTCATGGAGTAGTGTGACAGAGACATGAATATAATAAGAAAATACAGCTGGGCACGGTGGCTCACGCCTGTAATTCCAGCACTTTGGGAGGCCAAGGTGGGCGGATCACCTGAGGTCAGGAATTCGAGACCAGCCTGGCCAACATGGTGAAACCCCATCTCTACTAAAAGTACAAAAATTAGCCGGGTGGTAGTGGTGCACGCCTGTAATCTCAGCTACCCAGGAGACTGAGGCAAGAGAATCACTTGAGCCTGAGAGGTGGAGGTTGCGGTGAGCTGAGATTACAACACTGCACTACAGTGTTTTTTTGAGACCCTGTCTCAAAAAAAAAAAAAAAAAAGAAAATACATATAAATATCTGATTAAAATATGCTAGTACCTTACAGTTACACTGATCTTAATGAATAGGAAGATTTGTCACCTCAAACTCTCCTGACAAACAAAAGGACAGTCTCCTAATCCATGAAGGGAGAAGGCAGAAGTAAATTAAATATAAAAGAACACACAGGCCCTAGTGCACTGGTGTGCTTGTGCACACACATTCAACTCAGCAGTGTGCCACAGCCACATGACTACGTGCAGTGGGTGTTGGGGGCTCTGGGCTCAGCTGCTCTTCTAGAGTCCACAAAGGGCTAGCCTAAGCTTCCTCCCTCCACAGAGCCAGAGGTTCACCCTCTCCTGAAGTTCAAATTCACCACGTTGTACCCCTTGTGGCAGTTCTCACGTCGCACTGAATTGCAGTTACTGTTCTACATGATTGATCTCTTCTTCTAGGTTATAAGCTGTTTAGGAAAAGGAACTACCAAATATTTGTAGAAAGATTCATCTCTGTATTCAACATAAAAACTTTGTACAGAAAGTGTTTTAAACACTGCTGCAGGAAAAGTCTTATTCTCAAAAATAACCAAACCTCCTGTTTGTTCATGTCTTCTTTCTTTTATGCTAGATTCCTGCTCTCTCAGAGGCAGGACTGCAACATACCAGGAAGGGTGGAAGCCTCCAGAGATCCAGCTTCTTTGTTGCTAAGCAGTGGGTCTTACACTTGGAACAGTAGTACATCTCATTTTCCCCTAGCTCTTCCTCACTGGTGAAAGCACGGAGACATCTGTCCAGGTTGATGGGCTCGGCTTGCACTCGCCGACTCTGCTCCACACTCTCATGCTCATCTACAACCTGTAGGTAGAAGGAACAGGAGGAAAGGGGTGTGTGGGAAGGCATTTAAACCGGTGATCTAGCTATGCATCAACTGCTCAGTCACTCACCCTTATTTTACTCTTTATAAGGAAAAAGAAAATACAACTGGCTGGGTATGGTGGCTCAGGCCTGTAATCCCAGCACTTTAGGAGGCTGAGGTGGGGGGAATTGCTTGAGTCCAGGAGTTCAAAACCAGCCTGGCCAACAGAGTGAGACCCTGTCTCTGTAAAAGAAAAATCTAAAAATTAGCTGCGCGTTGTGGCGCATGTCTGTAGTCCCAGCTACTCAGGAGGATTGCTTGAGCCTGGCAGGTGGAGGTTGCAGTGAGCTGTGATTGCGCCACTGCACTCCAGCCCAGATGACAGAGAGAGACCCTGTCTCAACAAAAAGGGAAAAGAAAACACAACCCAAACTAGAGTCTGAGCAAATACAGCACCTACACATTTACTCACAAATGTTACATCAGTAACATTCTGGATAAAATTTCTATTTATATGACCATAACTTTTCTTGAAAAATTTTTGAATGCTTCAAAATGACAAAAACAAAAAGAATTGCATTTATTTAACAACTTTGGAATCCTATAAGGGATTACATGTGAGCTGGCCCTCAAGCCAGGGGTGCTGATAGTAAGCCATTTATTTTTAATCAGAAAGCCAGAGCATTATTAGTATGCTGCAGAGTTTACAGACGCTAGGAGAAACAACATGAAACACAGAAACCAGAGCTGGATGAAATAAGGGCACAGAAAAGCTCACCATGAGAAGACAACGCAGCTGAGCGTGAAACCCCACAGGGTACAACTCATTTGCATCTGATCCCGTGTATCACAGAGTTATCAGAATACCAAGTCTATAATTATCTGTCTCCTCCCTCAGGGGGCCTTTTTATCTGAGATGGCGACAAAAGGAAGAACAAGTTCAAGAGTGTGCTGCTTTTGTTGAGAAGGCCCCTAATACCCACCCAAAGCTTTGGGGCCCTGTTAATCAGCATGTTAGGCTGTGGAGCAAGAAGGAGTTAAGTATAAGAAAGGAGAGAGAGCAAAGAATGGGCGGAGTGCAGGGATGTATGTTGGGGGTAGTGTGGAATGAAGAAGGAGGAGAGAAGAAAGGATCCAGAGTGCAGCAGAAAAGAACGAATTTTTCCCTCTCCATGTCTGGCTGCTACCTGACAAACAATCAAGAACCACAGAGCTGGGATCCTTCTGTTTGTCCCTCTAAGGTATGGGAAGGTGGGTGAAGCATCAGCGTTATGAATGCTACCATAAGACTTCACACAGTATATATTTGTGTCCCAAAGCAGAGCCTGGACCACAAGGCCCACACTGACTGCCCCTGTGTGGCAAACATCACATGTCCATCACCCACCCTATTTATTGCTCCTCCCTTCCAGAGGTGAACTTCCTCTATGAATTTCCCTTCCTGAAACTCATGATGGGAACCTTAGGCTGCCTAGAATACAAATTGGCACAGCTCAAGACATTCAGTTTAGCACGGGTTTTCAGGTGAGACTTTTTCCCTATATGAGAGTCACGAGGCTGTCAAATGGTGTTATAAACTAGCAAGGTTGGGTTTGATCATGCAGTGAAGGTTCTAGCACTGCATAACTATCCAGGCTAAAGAACTCATTTAAAAAGGGGAACTTAGAGGAAAATTCTTTTTTTAGAAAAGGAAATCTGGCTTAGACTTGGGTTATAGACTTCTTTTTTGAGTACAAATTCTGTAGTAACAAGATATTAACTGTCATCATCTTTTGAACTGGTCACTCAAGGAAAAAACTGATGTACTTCAAAAGGAAACATGCTGTATCATAGTTGTTGGAATGAGCAGAAAAAGGGGTGTATCATATACAATAGTGTTTCTTTTCTCATAGCCAGTTAAATATTATCTCTATTATCTCTACCAGGAATACTTTATGGCCAACCACAAATTAGAGTAAGCTAGTAAAGAATGTTGATTTTTATTGACTATATTTTCTGTGGAACACAGGCTACAGTGCTAGATGAAGACAGAGAGGAAAGAAGGCTGATAAAAAACATATTTATGGACTGTACTGACAATAATTTCTATTTATCAGTAAAATTTCCCAAAGTGATAAAGATTCCCTTCACCTCTTGGGAGCTATGCTTAGATCCTCTACTATTGTTTAAACAGTCTATAAACTACTTATAGGCACCCTCTTCTTTTTCAGAGTTGCTTTAAAGCTCATCTTTAACACAAAACACAGGAAATGAAGTAGTAGTTTTCATATAAGACTATTAAAAAAAAGAGAGAGGACTAAGAAGTCTAGTTTAATTTTCTTTTTTTCTTTCTTTTTTTTTTTTTTTTTTTTTTGAGACAGGCTCTTGCTTTGTTACCCAGGCTGGAGCGCACTGGCGAGATCACAGCTCACTGCAGCCTTCATCTCTTGGGCTCAAGCAATCCTCCAACCACAGCCTCCCAAGCAGCTGGACTATAAGTGCACACCACCACTGGCTAATTTGTGCATTTTTTGTAAAGACAGGGTGACATCATATTGCCCAGGCTGGCATCTAGTTTAATTTTCTACTGAGGAATCTGAGGTCCAAACAGGAGAGAAATGTAAAGGATAAGAGTGATTGCCCCTCTATTTTTTTCTGATTACTAGGTATAATATTCATGTGGAAATTTTGGAAAGCAGAGAAAAATGTAAAAAGGCAGAGAATCCTATTATATTCTTAATACAAAGGCAACCACTGTCAAAATATTGGCAGATTTTCTTCTGTCCTTTTTCCTAAATAGTATCTTTTTTCAATATTGAAGGTATTTTTCCAGTATATGCAACTTTATGTCTTGTTTTTTAAAAAATGTTCACATATCATAAGCGTGTTCCCATAAATGTTAGCAAAAACTCCTGGTAATCATTTTCAACAACTGCATTATATTTTATCCAATGAATACACCATGCTTTATTTAACCATTCCTCTAATGTGAGACAAATATAAGTTGTTAATAACTTTTTACTCTCCTAAAAAATGCTATGATGATATTTGCCTGCAAATTATGGAGTAATTACAGAGTATTCTCCCCTCAGATAAATTCCTAAAAGGGAAATCACTGGAATAAAAAATATAAAGCATATGGGCAATAATCCCAATTTAAACCATGGTATCTCTTTTGTCTACATGACTTTCTAAGCACATGCAGAAACCCTACATGTAGGGGAGCCCAGATTAGGCATATGGCCCTACTCCCTAGCAAGGCATCAATAGCCCTTTGTTTCCATGGTATCCTAAGTGCATCACCGAAAGTGGAAGTAGGGTAAGATTTAACAGGTCACGTAGGCCGTTTCCTATAAGCAGGACGTCCTAAAGAGCTTTTCAGATTGCACACTGGATTTGTTAAAAAGGGGAAGAGATTTATAGAGCCAAATAATTTATTATCATTGACAGTAATGTCTTGTCAGAATAATGCCCTGTCAGATTTTGTGCTGACAAAGATTTATGAATCTATCAACTGGTGAAATTTTCCCTCCTTGCTAGTGAGCATGATCTAGAACATCAGTTTCTCTTCAGCTTTCTTTAGCTTTAGCCTAGTGATCTTTCATTTGACAAGTATCCACAAATTATACTTATTCCTGGCTAGAAAGGGCTCCCAGGAGCCTTGGTGTGTGGGGCACATTTTGGGATCTAAATAGGAAACTAGGTCTAGAATTGGTAGTTTCCCCAGTCCTCCGGGGCATAACAAGACAGAAAAGTCAGTTACCGTTACTAACTTATCCAAAGGGAATGCTTTAAAAAACAGTAAAGGAAATTTCTGACTATCAAGAGCCATAAAAATGCAAAAACCACTACAATTCCTCATGTGACTTAAGGAACTCCTTTGACTCTGTTGCTTTTACCTCTCTATCAGATTCTTAATGTCTTTACCTTTCAAATAATATTTGGTTGATTAAAAACTGCCTGAGGCAAACATTTTTAGTTAAAATTATTTCTGAAGCAACATTTTCAAAATTTAAAAATTGCTCTGGCCAGACAGCGACAATAGAAGAATGTGAAGTGTGAAGAGTGGCCATTGAGATGTGCTCTTAGGTACCCAAAATTGAAACATTTCAATCCTTTCTCTAACTTTTCTGATCACTATGCCTATTAAAGGTAGCAGCTATAGCCCTGGGACACATTTGAACTAAGTAACTGTGGTTACCAAATGCTGCAACTTCAATAATATTTAACAGAGAGATGCTTATTGATATGTCATGGCCAGACAGTTTTGTTTCAAGGTTCACTTATTAATATTTTTGAAATTTAATGCCTGCTATAGTTTGGATATGATTTATTTGTCTCCACCAAAATGCATGTTGAAATTTGATTCCCAATGTGGCGTTGTTAGGAGGTGGGGCCTAGTAGGAGGTGTTTGGGTCATAGGGGTGAAACTCTCATAAATGGTTGGTGCCATTCTTGCAGTAGTGAGTCCTCTTCTGAGAACTTAGTTTCCACGACAGCAGGCTGTTAGAAAGTGAGGATCTTCCTCCTGTTTGGTCCTCCCTCTTGCCTGTGTCTGTTCTCCTTTGATCTTCTCTGCCATGTTATCGTGCAGCACAGAAGCCTTTGCCAGAAGCCAGGAACATGTCCTCGAACTTCCCAGGCTGCCGAAGAGTAAGCTAAATAAACCTCTTTTCTTTATAAGTTACCAGCCTCACATACTCTGTTATAGCAACACAAAATGGACAAAGACAATGCCCCAATACAATGAACTCCAGAAGCTGGAAGATGAAAAAGCTCAAGCAAACATGTCAATATATGAGGGGCCATAGAGGATGCCAATGAACGTTTTTCTGGCTGTTTTTAAATTGTCTAAAACAGAAATGGCATAATAGTTATACTGGGGGAAATTTCCCACATAAAAACCACCATTTTATGGTGGCCCTAAATACTTACCCTTTCCTGGCATGTTTGATAGCAAAGGTGAAGGGCTGTGGGGTCCCAATCCACAGCAATATAGGCATTTCCAATGAAAGCTCTGTCTTCCCCACAATCAATTTTACAGCCTCTGCAAAATCTAAAAAGGGGGAAAAGACCCACAGAGGAAGAAATAATTATGAAGGAATTTAAATTTTCTTAATAAAAAATATTCTCCCTTCCTACTTTTCTGCTTTCCTCTTGGGACTCACAATTTGTCATGGGCTTCTAACTTCAGACTCTGATAATGTAGGGATACTTATTAATAATTATTATCATTTCAGGGAATCATGCTTTTCACTTTTCTTTATTTTTACAAAGTACTTGATAACCATCTGTTAATCACAGGAAGATGTGAACTTTATGGCAAATAAATGACATGGGAATTGGCTGTTTGAGATACTACAGCACTCAAGAAATTCCAAATTCAGTTATTTAATGCTCTGAGTTATGACAATTTATCTGGTATAACACCTAGCTCCTTGTTTGTAAAAATTAAACAAATGCATACAAAAGTTTACAGAGGCCGGGCATGGTGGCTCATGCCTGTAATCCCAGCAGTTTGGGAGGCCAAGGTGGGTGGATCACCTGAAGTCAGGAGTTCGAGATCAGTCTCACCAACATGGTGAAACCCTGTCTCTACTAAAACTACAAAAATTAGCCAGGTATGGTGGCAGGCACCTATAATCCCAGCTACTTGGGAGTCTGAGGCAGGAGAATTGCTTGAACCTGGGAGGTGGAGGTTGCAGTGAGCCGAGGTCTCACTACTGCACTCCAGCCTGGGTGACAGAGTGAGACTCTGTTTCACAAAAAAAAAAAAAAAAAGTTTATAGAGTTGCAGGGGTGGGGTGGGAGATGGGGTAGGGGAGGAGGATATAATAAAGTCATGGTTCCAATGCCTACTTTATTATTATTATTATTTTTCTTGAGAAGGATCCTCACTCTGTTGCCCGGGCTGGAGTGCAGTGGTGCTATCTGGGCTCACTGCAAGCTCCACCTCCCGGGTTCAAGCAATTCTCTAGCCTCAGCCTTCCAAGTAGCTGGGACTACAGGCACCCGCCACCACGCCTGGCTAATTTTTTGTATTTTTAGTAGAGATGGGTTTTCACCGTGTTAGCCAGGATGGTCTCGATCTCCTGACCTCGTGATCTGCCGGCCTCCGCCTCCCAAAGTGCTGGGATTACAGGCGTGAGCCACCGCGCCTGGCCGATGCCTACTTTAGACTCAGTTTGCTAAGTCTATTGCAGTTCTCTAAAGGTGGACTTCAGTGTCATTAGGCACCTTCCCTGCTGTAACAGCAATGACCAATCAATCTCTGTAACTCTTTAAAAACCAAGAACAGATTTCCAGCAAGGTCTAGTAAAGACTATGGTCTACTGTGCTCAGAACTGGCAAACTGATTTATATTTAAGGAGAGGCTTGGTGTGGTGGCTCACACCTATAATCCCAGCACTTTGGGAGGCTGAGGTGGGTGGATCACCTGAGGTCAGGAGTTCGAGACCAGCCTAACACGGTGAAACCCCATTTCTACTAAAAATACAAAAATTAGCTGGGTACAGTGGTGCGCACCTGTAGTCCCAGCTACTCAGGAGGCTGAGGCAGGAGAATTGCTTGAACCTGGGAGGCAGAGGTTGCAGTGAGCCAAGATTGAGCCACTGCACCCCAGCCTGGGCGACAGAGTGAGACTCCATCTCAAAACAAAACAAAACAAAACAAAAAAGGAGAGGTGAAGTTATAGAGTAATAAATGTCTATCACAAGCTATGAATTTGGTATGGACTGTAGTTTATAAAACCAGCAAAGTCTCAAAAGCAAAACTTATCTATTGACCTCAAAAGGAAGTGAAAAACTTTTTTTGAGACAGAGTTTTGCTCTTGTTGCCCAGGCTGGAGTGCAGTGGTGCAACCTTGGCTCACTGCAACCTCCACCTCCTGGGTTCAAGTGATTCTCCTGCCTCAGTCTCCCAAGTAGCTGGGATTACAGGCATGCACCACCACGCCCCGCTAATTTTTGTATTTTTAGTAGAGACGGGGTTTTACCAGGTTAGGCTGGTCTCAAACTCCTGATCTCAGGTGATCCACCCACCTCGGCTTCCCAAAGTGATGGGATTTTATAGGCGTGAGCCACCGTGCCCAGCCACAATTCTTAAGTTTCTCATTATTCACTATTTACTTCTCAAAATTGGAAATCTTATGAAAATTGTATAATATCTAAAGCTGACATTCTACTAAAGTAATTCTTTTGCAGGTCACTTTACCTAGACCATGGGCACCAAGCACAGGAGTTCCCATCTTTCAGCACAACTTGTAGAGTGAATGGATATTGATAGCCCATACTGTCATCACTGAAACAGAAGAGAACAAAAAGAGTGTAAGAAGATTTCTGGTTCAAGGTCCAACTCCTTTTCATCTTCTCTTGAAGTAATCCTAGGAAGGGGCATTTGCCACAGCAGTATGCTCATGTTGACAGCTCAATGTTACTTACCCTAATCCATTAGCTGCAGCCCAGTACCAAATACACTCTGGCTTCCCATACTCTATCTGGGCTTACAGAAGGGTAGACATACGACTGCCAGATGTCTCTAAGGGAGTCCATGTGGCTCAAGAAAAATTTTACAAGATAAGCTAATCATGCAATCGAATACCAATTATCCTTCAGCCTTAATTCTATCAGAGGATTTAATTCACATTAAACTAAAATAATTTGATCTTTCCATGACAAGAACACGGACACACTGCAGAAGGCTGTATATTTAGAAGTCTTCTTTAATCAGAATCGCTGATGTGGTACATGCTAAGTACTGCCTTAACTACTCAGAGTTATAAGCTACATACCATTTTTGGAGTAACTTCTTTTTATTATTATTATACTTTAAGTTTTAGCGTACATTTGTTACATATGTATACATGTGCCATGTTGGTGTGCTGCACCCATCTCACACCAGTTAGAATGGTGACCATTAAAAAGTCAGGAAACAACAGGTGCTGGAGAGGATGTGGAGAAATAGGAACACTTTTACACTGCTGGTGGGACTATAAACTAGTTCAACCATTGTGGAAGTCAGTGTGGCGATTCCTCAGGGATCTAGAACTAGAAATACCATTTGACCCAGCAATCTCATTACTGGGTATATACCCAAAGGACTATAAATCATGCTGCTATAAAGACACATGCACACTTACGTTTACTGCGGCACTATTCACAATAGCAAAGACTTGGAACCAAGCCAAATGTCCAACAACGATAGACTGGATTAAGAAAATGTGGCACATGTACACCATGGAATAACTTCTTTTAACTGCCAATGATTATGTCAAGATGGCCCTGTGAATTTTCCAACTTTTAAAAAAATTTACTCATCCTTGCCCTAACAAGGAGCAATGCAACAATTTATACATATTATCGAAACATAAGCTGTGTGCCTTAGATGTATATACAATTCCTACTTGTCAATTGTAGTTCAATAAAGCTGGGGGTGGGGGAGAAGGAAGCAATGCAAGGAATATAACATAAGAGTGACATACTTTACAGCTCATCTGGCAACTGATAGTGGTTATTACGTGGGCCATTGAAGGTAATGAAACCATGATAAAGAGTCACTGTAAGGGCAAAAGTGAGAGTCACATCTGGCATAGGAGTTCCCATCTTTCTGCATAACTCATCCAGTGAATGATCATTGATAGCCTGTACTGTCTAGTACCATGTCCAACTCGGGCCAGCAATAAGTGAGGAATCAAAAGAAAGATAACGGGATAAAACAATCAAGTAGCACTCTCATAGGAAGCTGTGCAGCATTTCTCTTCTGAAAATTTCTGTTACCTTTTTGCTCTAACTGAATGAAGCCTGGCTTTCTTGAGAATCCTGCTCCCCCTGCAGAGTTTTTCCATTTTTTTTTGAGACAGAGTATCACTCTGTTGCCCAGGCTGGAGTGCAATGGCGTGATTATGGCTCAAGCAGCCTCCACCTTTCTGGGCTCAGGTGATCCGCCCATATCAGCCTCCCAAGTAGCTAGGATTACAGGCATGCACCACCATACCTGGCTAATTTTTACATTTTTTGTAGACAGCATTTTCCCATGTTGTCCAGCCTTGTCTTGAACTCCTGGGCTCAAGTGATCCTCCTGCCTCAGCCTCCTAAAGTGCTGGGATTACAGGTGTGAGTCACCACACCCTACCCTCTGCACTTTTTATTCTCATACATTCCAGAACCTGGAGGTAAAATAGATCTCTTCCTTATTACTATGCCACTTGTACATGGTTTCTTCTTCCTTCCTTTTCTAGCTTCTTTGTAGCATGTGCTACTGAATTATGCCACCTGCTATTCCTCCTTGGAAGGTACATATCTTCTTTACTCACTAAAGATTGCAGCACCCAGTTCACTGTGTTCCAGCTTCTTTGTAGCATGTGCTACTGAATTATGCCAACTGCTATTCCTCCTTGGAAGGTACATATCTTCTTTACTCACTAAAGATTGCAGCACCCAGTTCACTGTGTTTTTTCTCCACCACTTCTCCTGTTATTATTCTTGGTGACATCAACATCAATGCAATTAATACAACAGTAACTTGGTCTTCTCTCTTCCAACAATAACTTCCTCCATCCCATATGTAAACCCTCTCCGAATGTCATATTCTAGACCTTGTGAATACAAACTTTTCTACCTCCAAAATCTCAATTCCAAGTATCCTACTTTGCAACCACCACCTCCTATCTTTTTGGGTTACTTATTCAAACACCCCTATTCTAATGATTCTTTCACCCAAGAGAAACCTCCAATTGCTGCCCTGAAATCCTCACTTGCCTCTTTACCCACTGTCTCTGAAAATAATCACTCTTCTATATAGACCCTTAATTCCAGGATTTTGTCCATTTAATCTAAAATTTAAAATTTATTGACATAAACACTCAAGAAGTTGAGAACTATACAATGAACACCCCATGTATTCATTACCCAACTATAAAAATCATCAACTCCAGTCCACTCTTATTTCATCCATAACTTTACCAAGTACCACTAGAATCAGGTGAGAGCTACCATGCCTGGCTATCTTCTTTAATGTCCAAAGGACCATTCCCTCTTTAACCCACTCCAATCTCTACTCCTTTATCTATACTAAAATAGCTTTCACAAAGATCACCAAAGACCATTTTATCAAATCCAGTGAGCAATTCCCAGTCCTTTGTAGCATTTGAAACAATTATCACTCGTTTCTTGATATACTTCCTTAACTCCTGGTTTTCTTCTTACATTACGGGCTGCTCCTTCTCAATCTCTCTCTCTCTCTCTCTTTTGAGACAGAGTCTTGCTCTGTCGCCCAGGCTGGAGTACAGTGGTATGATCTCAGCTCACTGCAACTTCCACCTCCAGGGTTGAAGTGATTCTCATGCCTCAGCCACCCAAGTAGCTGGGATTACAGGCACATTCCATCATGCCTGGCTAATTTTTGCATTTTTAGTAGAGACGGGGTTTTGCCATCTTGGGCAGGTTGGTCTTGAACTCCTGGCCTCAAGTGATCCTCCCACCTTGGCCTCCCGAAGTGCTGGGATTACAGGCATGAGCCACTGCACCCAGCCTCGATCTCTTTTGATGCTTCTTTTTCCCTTTTCAATCTCTAAATGTCGGAATGCATATGAACTCAGTTCAGAGTTCATGTATAGATCATGGGAATCTTCTCTAACTCTCACTCTCTAAATGTTAATCATCTGGCCTCAGGGCTTTAAATACCACCTATTTGTTGATGACATCTATATTTATATCTCCAGCAGAGGACATTCAAGTGAATTTCCCACTTGAATGTATAATAGACTTCTTGAATTTAACTGGATTCCTGTCTTTTCTTGCCAAAATCTGCTCCTTCTCCAGTTTTCCTTTTTCCATTAAATGGTACCACCATTCACAAACAATTGTTCAGGGTGAAAAGCCAGCCTGGGCCGGGTGCAGTGGCTCAGGCCTGTAATCCCACCACTTTGGGAGGCTGAGGTGGGATCATGAGGTCAGGAGATCGAAACCATCCTGGCCAACATGGTGAAACCCTGTCTCTACTAAAAATACAAAAATTAGCCAAATGTGGTGGCATGCACCTGTACTCCCAGCTACTTGGGAGGCTGAGGCAGAAGAATTGCTTGAACCTGGGAGGCAGAGGTGCAGTGAGCCGAGATCATGCCACTGCACTCCAGCCTGGCGATAGAGCAAGTCTCCATTCCCCCCCACCCCCCCAAAAAAAGAAGTCAGCCTGGATTCCTCTTTGCCTATAGTCCACATCCAATTCATTAGCAAGTCCTGGGAAAAGCTCTCATCTAGAAGCTCTTTAATTCAATTACTTCACTTCAAATTTAATCTTGTCCAACTTCCATCTTTGCTAAACACAACATTCATTAACTAAACTGCTTATCTATTATTTGCAGTTTTCCTTTAGGATTTATTTAAATCTTAAAATAAATACTTTAAATATTTATTTAAATAACTTATTTCGGCCGGGCGTGATGGCTGATGTCTGTAATCCCAGCACTTTGGGAGGCTGAGGCCGGCAGATCACTTGAGGTCAGGAGTTTGAGACCAGCCTGGCCAACCTGGTGAAACCCTGTCTGTACTAAAAATACAAAAAGTAGCCAGGCATGGTGGCAGGCACTTGTAATCCCAGTGACTCGGGAGGCTGAGGCAGGATAATCGCTTGGACCCGGGAGGCGGAGGTTGCGTTGAGCCGAGATCGCACCACTGCACTCCAGCCTGGGTGACAGAGCAAGACTCCGTCTCAAGAAAATACAAAATAAAAATAAATAAATAACTTATTTAAGTAAAGATGTATTTAAAACTTTAAATTTAAATCTGGCCAGGTGTGGTGGCTCACACCTGTAATACCAGTACTTTGGGAGGCCGAGGTAGGTGGATCACTTGAGGCCAGGAGTTCGAGATCAGCCTGGCCGATATGGTGAATCCCTGTCTCTATTAAAAATACAAAAATTAGTTGGGTGTAGTTGCGAGCATCTGTAATCCCAGCTACTCAGGTGTCTGAGGCATGAGAATCACTTGAACCTGGAGGCGGAGTTTGCAGTGAACCAAAATCGCACCACTGCATTCCAGCCTGGGTGACAAATTAAGAATCTATCTCAAAAAAAAAAAAAAAAGATGTATTTATCCTAAGCCCTACCCTAATAATCAAAAGACCCCATATCATAACAAATAAGTAAAGAACTTTTCTTAGTTACCATAAAACAGAACGCTCATTTGTACCATGATGGCAAGAAAATGATCTACAGGCTGGGTGCAGTGGCTCACGCCTGTAATCCCAGCACTTTGGGAGGCTGAGGCAGGCGGATCACCTGAGGTTGGGAATTTGAGACCAGCCTGACCAACATGGAGAAACCCCATCTCTACCAGAAAAAACAAAATTAGCCAGGCATGGTGGTGCATGCCTGTAATCCTGGCTACTCGGGAGGCTGAGGCAGGAGAATCATTTGAACCCGGGAGGTGGAGGTTGCAGTGAGCCAGGATCGTGCCATTGCACTCCAACCTGGGCAACAAGAGCAAAACTCGGTCATAAAGAAAAGAAAAAAAAAAAAAGAAAAGAAAATGATCTACAATTTGATTGAGATAAAAATAAGACATCATCACAATCCCAAAAATTATTCAGAGTAAATGCATTTACTAATCAAATAGAACAGTGGTAGGAAAAAGGGAAAGAAAACAGAAAATGCTAATTATTTTTATCTAGATTTATGAAATTACTTCACGTTAAAATGACATGGTCAGGGCCGGGCGTGGTGGCTCACGCTTGTAATCCCAGCACTCTGGGAGGCCGAGGCGGGCGGATCACGAGGTCAGGAGATCGAGACCACGGCGAAACCATGTCTCTACTAAAAATACAAAAAAATTAGCCGGGCGTGGTGGCGGGCGCCTGTAGTCCCAGCTACTCGGAAAGGCTGAGGCAGGAGAATGGCGTGAACCCGGGAGGCGGAGCTTGCAGTGAGCCGAAACTGCGCCACTGCACTCCAGCCTGGGCGACACAGCGAGACTCCGTCTCAAAAAAAAAAAAAAAAAAAAAATGACATGGTCAGGGAAAAGGAAAAAAGAATGACATGGTATGGAAACAATCCAACAGAATTATATTTTGTATCATGAGACTTTTCAGAGTTCATGTATGCAGTCACTCTCATTCTGAATTTCAGAGGACTGAGATTATACAAATTTCCTGGTGAATTCATGCTCTCTACTTTTGCAACACAGAAGACAAGGATATTACTTGAAGCATTAGCAGGATGAATCCAGGCAAAAGATTAGAGAATGGAAGGATTATTAGACACTAGAATGTTTGGCAAGAGGAAGCTGTATCATCTCTCCTACTCCAAATATCAAACCAAATGGTTGAACTGTATGCTCTCTGAGTGGTTCTTCCAAGAGTGATTAACTTGACATAGGCTGGGTCCTATCAGTCATGTAGAATTCATATAAATTATTTTTCTAGAGTGTGGAAACCACAGGTTTAGATGGATCCCCTGAACTCACCAATCCTGGGCATGATTACTAGCTTCCTGAGGTGGGAGTGGGCTCGCTAACCAGGATACTTGAATCCAAACTGCATCATGTAGGTCTTTCTTCCGGGTATGCACAGTACATGGAACAATCAATGGCATTCCAAAGAGGCTGGGGTGATTCTCCTGAGATGACAGGAAACACTGTTCTGTCCTCATCTGTATGTACAAATAAGAGACTAGAGAGTTGAGAAGACAGGCCTCTGATTCCTCCCTTTAGTTCTTCTAACCCTGCCAATGGCAGGCATTATCACCATTTCCAATTAGTCACTATCACATTCTTCTCTATGTTTATAAAACCATCTTTATTGACACAAAGAGAACGGTTACAGTGGAGTCATTAAAAGCGCTGAGGTATTGCCAGTTTTAGAGTTGTTGCCTATTCTATCAAACTTGGGTTTCAGCAATTAATATATTCAAACCACAGTTTTCTCTGATAAACGTTTCTCACATACACTGAATCACATGTAAAAACTAGTAATAGCTTCATAGCTACAGGCTTTTAAACAATTAAGACTCTTTCTTTCTCCAGAAAATATGCCAGTAAGGTGTGGTGGCTCACGCCTGTAATCCCAGCACTTTGGGAGGCTGAGGCAAGAGGATCTCTTGAGCCCAGGAGTTTGAGATCAGAATGGGCAATGTAGGGAGACCCCATCTCTATAAAGAAATAAATACAATTAGCTGGGCATGGTGGCATGTGTCTGTAGTCCCAGCTGTACAGGAGGCTGAGGTGGGAGGATTGCTTGCGTCTGGCAAGTTGAGGGTACAGTGAGCTGTGATCGTGCCACTACACTCCAGCCTGGAAGGTAGAGTGAGACCTGTCCCAAAAAAGGATAAGAAATGAAAAGATGCCAGTGGAAAAAAAAATAATAATAAGACTCTCTCAATTATAGTTTTCTAGAGATAAGCTGTTGATAGTGGTTGTTAGAGTGGCAGTTCCCAAAGTTTTGGAGATTTGTGAAACCTAGTAATTCTATTTTGTAACAAGCTTAGCCAACTTCCTAAAAGCAGTTAAGTGATTTTAATCTTTTTTCTTGTTTTTTAAATACAGGATAGGATAAAAGTAAGGTAAAAATTTTAAAAATTTGCTTTGAGTATGTTAAAGAGATATTTATGATATTCCTTAATATAGAGATACTGCACAGAATTATCCTGGAAATGGCTGTTTAATAAACATTTAGTATAATGGAATGGTTGGTGGGAGTTCAAGGTTATCCAAAGCTGCTGAACCTTTGAACATTTAATTCCCTAAGAAGATTGGTATTTATTGAGTAGTTAGAAAACCTAAATCAGCAACTTGTCAACTCACTAGGGGTTAAGTTAGCTAGTTTCTAAGTAAAAAGACCCTTCTTTATTCAGATTATTAAGCATTTTATTTTGCCATTTTCATTTAAGCTTAAATACATAATTTTAAGACCCTATTTCATATGTTACTATAAGACCCAGAGAAACCCAGACAGAGTTCAGTACAAGTATTTTATAAAATTTTAAAACATAGCTAAACCCACACAATTTTCATCCTCTCATTAAGGAACTTCTCCTAGTGCCCTAGGGCTCATACTTTCTCAGTTACTACTGAGATAAATTCTACTCCCAGTTATTAACATGGTTAGAAACTTCAAGCCAGGGCCAGGTGCAGTGGCTCATGACTGTAATCCCAGCACTTCGGGAGGCCGAGGCGGGCGGATCATGAGGTCAGGAGTTCGAGACCAGCCTGGCCAATATGGTGAAACCCTGTCTCTACTAAAAATACAAAAATTATCTGGGCATGGTGGCAGGCGCCTGTAGTCCCAGATACTTGGGGGGCCGAGGCAGGAGAATCACTTGAACCCAGGAGGCAGAGAGTACAGTGAGCTGAGATCGTGCCATTGCACTCCAGCCTGGGTGACAACAGCAAGACTCTGTCTAAAAAAAAAAAAAAAAAAGAAAAATAGCTTTAAGCCAAGGGCTACTAATTCAGAGAAAAATAAAAATCAGAGGTAAAAGGGTACATTTCTGGCTGGATATGATGGCTCATGCCTGTAATTCCAGCACTTTGGGAGGCCAAGGCGGGTGGATCACCTGAGGTTGGGAGTTCGAGACCAGCCTAACCAACATAAAAAGACCCTGTCTCTACTAAAAATACAAAATTAGCCGGGCGTGGTGGCGCATGCCTGTAATCCCAGCTACTCGGGAGGCTGAGGCAGAAGAATCACTTGAACACAGGAGGCGGAGGTTGAGGTGAGTTGAGATCCTGCCACTGCACTCCAGCCTGGGCAACAAGAGCAAAACTCCATTGCAAAAAAAAAAAAAGTACATTTCAAATAATTATCACAAAGCAACTAGCTTTCCATTATCACTGAGTTTAAGAAACAGAATATAGTGAGCACTCGAAAGCCTTCCATTTGCTTCCTCCAAATCACAAATTCTCCCTTCCTCACAAAGGTAACTATTAAATATTCTAAATGTTACAGTAATCACTTTCTTGCTTTTCTTTACAGTTTTATATCCTATGCACAAGTAAATAAACACTAGATTTCATTTTCCCTGTTTTAAAAGTTTTTATATTTATAAATAGAATTACTTAATTCGTTTTCTTTGTTTGTTTTTTGAAACGGGGTCTAGCTCTGTCATCCAGGCTGGAGCATAGTGGTGTGATCTCAGCTTGCTGCAACCTCCACTTTCTGAGCTTGAGAGATTCTCTTGCCTCAGCCTCCTGAGTAGCTGGGACTACAGGTGTGTGGCACCACACCGGCTAACTTCTGTATTTTCTGTAGAGATGGGGTTTCACCATGTTGCCCAGGCTGGTCTTAAACTCCTGGGCTCAAGCAATCAGCCCACCTCAGCCTCCCAAAATGCTGAGATTACAGGTGTGAGCCACCGTGCCTAGCCTAATTCTTTTGTGTCTGGCTTCTTTCCATCAACATTAGGTTTACGAGATTCATTTATACTGGATATAACTACAAATCCATTCATTTTTCATTCCTGTATAATGTCCCATTATCTTAATATATCTCAACTTCCCAATCCCTTCTACACTAATGGACATGTAATTTTTCATTTTGGGGCTACTATAGATAATGCTGCTATGAATATTCTTGTACATATCTCCTGGTACACATCTTTTGGGTGGATACCTACAGGTAGAACTGCTTATCTTTAACTAGAAAATTGTATTCCAAAGTAGTTGTATTGATTTATATTCTCATCAGCATGGTATGAGAGTTCTTGTTGCTCTACTTAGCAACCCTGTCAGTCTGTTTAATTTTACCTGTTCAGGTGAGTGCACTGATATCATAATATTGTTTTAATTTACATTTCACTGATTACTAGTGTCATTGATCACTTTTTTTTTTCTTTTTGAGATGGAGTCTCGCTCTGTTGCCCAGGCTGGAATGCAATGGCGTAATCTTCACAAACAAGAAAGAAACACAACAAATAATTAAAATAAGGTGAATTAAGTGCTGAAAGAATAAAGTACAAACTCTGTCCAGAAATAGTAATTAGGGAGGCCTTGTGGAGGTGATTGTAAAGCAGAATCTGGAATGATTTGAAGGATGAGGAGAAATTTGCCAGATAGGGCATCAAAAAACACTGCAAGCAAAGTGGACAGAGTATGCAAAAACCTGGAGGTGTGAAACACCAGTAGATGCCTGAAGAACAGCAAGTTTTAAATGACAGCACACAGGAACAAAAGGGGGAGGAAAAGGAGAGAATGGAAAGGCATGAAGTTTTGTTGCAAAAGTATCAAATTATACAAATACAGCTAAAGTCCTCGACTACTGCCTTAATCTCACTCTGCTTCCTAATGACATACACTGTTACTCTGTTGTCAATTCTTTCAGACCTTTTACTTTGCATATATAAAACTCATATTTTAAAATCCCTCCTCCAGCTTCATACTGATCTCATTCTGTATGAATTGTTCCGTAACTTGCTCCAACCATTTACCAATACGTATTGAAGACTTTTCCAAAGCAGATTTTAAATTTTATGATCAATTTTTTTTTTTCCTCCTAAAGAAAAGATCACTCTGGCAGCAGAGGAATGACTGGCTTGGAGAGGAGCTAGACAGGAGGCAGGAGATCAGTCAGAGGAGACCAGCGGAACAGTCCAGGCGTAAGTCACCTTGCCTGAGGTCTAAGGCACTCGCTATGGGAATAGACAGGAGGGGATGAACTGAGAAATACATATGAGACACATTCTGAAATATCTGAATTGGACAGGATCTGGGATGAAGGAGGGAAGAACCAGTGTTTGTGTCTTGTGTGACTTCGTGGATGGTGCATGTGTGTTGGAAGGTGGGATGGGCTGGGGACGGGAATGTGTGTTTGGAGCTAATGAATTTCATCTTTAGGAACTGTCTAGTTTGAGATGCCTGTGCAAGCAGGCAACTTGCACCACTTCCCTCTTTCCTACATAGGGCCAGAAGGCCATGGTGTCAACAGTTCAGAGAATTCATTAATTTAAGGCCTGATGTGTGTAAGATTACTCAGAAAGACGGCAGAGGGAAGGAGCCAGTGTGTAGGAACAGAAAACGTAGGGGCTTTGTGGCAGAGTTTTGTATAGTGTATTTTTACGAGCTTCAGTATTTTCATCAGCAAAAAAGACCTAATATTACCCAAGTTCTAAGATTCCCACGTGGTCCGTGTACCATGTACGCAATAAACAATAGTAATGCATTTTGTCAACAAAGTGTTCTGGGTGCATAGAGAGGGAGTGAAGGAGGGTGTGGGCGATGGAAAGGTGGTATCAGAGAGGAAACCTGAGGTAATTATCAGAGCAGGAGTCTCAAGTTGCGTTTTGAATGACTCCAGCATGCCAAGCACTGCAGGGTCTTCCAAAAGGAGAACTAAGAATGTGCCAAGGTAGGAGGGGGCACGCCAGCTTGAAACTAAATCATGAGACGCAAGAGTGGGAAGAGCAAGGAAATGCAGGCGGAGGCCACCAGCTGGGTTGACGGAGGGGTGGGGCCGGGGTCAGCAGGCGCCGCACCCGCTCTCTCCCGAGCGCGCCACCTACCTTCGGGGCCACGCCACTGCTCTCGCTGTAGTTCTCGGAGATGAGCCGATCGAAGAGCAGGTGGATCTCGGTGCGGGCGGAGCTGCTGTCATCCGGGCGCAGGGCACAGAGCCTGGAAGACAAGCGGCGAAACCCACTGCCTCGCTCAGGGATTCATTCTCGCGGTGCCGCCCGCGGCTGCCCGGAAAGCAACCAGCAAGCAACTTGCACTGCAGCCATCTTTTCTACGTGGTGGGGCGGGGAGGGAAGAATCCCAGGGAAATACTTCCGGGGCATTATCCCGCTCCCCGCGCTAGTTCCGGAAGTACCTTTTTTAGATCGGACTGGGACTCAGAGGGGTTTCCATGACTACGGGACCCCTCCGACTAATACCCTGCAAATGCTTGTCAGAAATTGGCTTGGAGGCCGGGCGCGGTGGCTCACGCCTGTAATCCCAGCACTTTGGGAGGCCGAGGCGGGCGGATCACGAGGTCAGGAGATCGAGACCATCCTGGCTAACACGGTGAAACCCCGTCTCTACTAAAAATACAAAAAATTAGCCGGGCGAGGTGGCAGGCGCTTGTAGTCCCAGCTAATCGGGAGGCTGAGGCAGGAGAATGGCTTGAATCCCGGGGGGCGGAGCCTGCAGTGCCGAGATCGCGCCACTGCACTCCAACCTGGGCGACAGCGAGACTCCGTCTCAAAAAAAAAAAAAAAAGCAAACCAGGTATGTGCGTTTAGAGGTGCTGTACATTTTCAGCATTATAAATGAATAGAGATGAGTGGCAATAGTTACTTTGGTCCACAGATTTTTGATAACTAGTTTTGGATCTCTTCCACTAAAGGGATTGCCTGTTGAACGTTGTTAGGAATGTAAACTGAAGGCAAACTGCCTGGGTTTGAATTTTGTTCTGTCCCTTGCACCCTGCCTGGCTTCAAATCCTATCTCTGCTTATTAAGTTCTTTTAAGGGGATCATCTTTGAGCAAATGTCTTAGCTTCTGTTTTCCCAAGTAAATGGACACAATAGTTGCTACCTTGTGAAAGATTCATGTAATTGACTAGCATTTACCCAGTAGCATCAGTGTTCAGTTTCAGTCATTGGTGATTCTGCAGTTGGACTGTGTGTTGGTATGGAGAAAAAGATACTTTTGATAACCGAGAGGCCGCTTTTCTCTGCTTTTGTGTCAAAAAGGGAGAAGGGAGTTTGGAGACGGAAACGAATTCTGTTCAATACTAAGCTCTCTTCCTCAAAATCAGAGGTACATAGAATGTGTAATAATTTACAGAATTTCTAGACTTCAACAATCTGATTTTTTTTTAAATTTACTTTTATTTTTTCAGGTTGAGACTGAGCTAAAAATCTGTGGCAACGTTCTGGATGTACTGGACAAACACCTTATTCCAGCAGCTACCACTGGCAAGTCCAAGGTTTTCTATTACGAAATGTAGGTTCTATACTAACAATTAACAAGTGTACTTCAATAATTTTAAACGCTCTCAGGAATAATTGGCCTTGTTTCTTTTTTTTCTTAGACATCTCATATTATTTTCCTTATTAAATATAACCAAAGTCCCACAGAAATTCACTGAGGAGCCTCTAAATATCAACAAAATTATCACTTGAAAGACTAGAATTAAACAAGCAAATGGTTCCAAGAAATGGCACGAGTGTATTAATCATAAAATAAAATTTCTGCATGAAACATGCAGCCAGCACTGTGCAATGTGTGGCCGTTTGGGGGATGGGAATGAGATAAGTCCCATGAAAGCAAAAGAATATAAGTAAGTAAAACAAAGGCTAATACATTTTTATAATAGCCTGACCATCTTTTTATTCCAACATTAACTATCCTTCTAACATTAAACAATTATTTTTAAATAAAAGTTGGAAACCTACATAGAAGAAAGTCATGATTCTAAAAAGGCCAACTTTTAATCTTACATTTTCCTTTCTAGTATAGAACCTACATTTCATAATAGAAAACCTTGGACTTGCCAGTGGTAGCTGCTGGAATGAGGTGTTTGTCCAGTGCATCCAGAATGTCACCACAGATTAATTTTAATAGCTCACTCTCAACCTGAAAAAATAAAAATATATTTTAAAAAATCAGATTGTTGAAGTCTAGAAATTCTGTAAATTATTGCACATTCTATCTACCTCTGGTTTTGTGGAAGAGAGCTTAGTATTAAAGAGAATTCGTTTCCCACTCCAAATTCCCTTCTTCCCTTTTGACACAAAAGCAGAGAAAACTGCCTCTCAGTTATCAAAAATATGTTTTCCTTTCTGCATGCAATTAAGTGCTACACACACACACCACCCCCCACCCCAGCACCCCCTCACAGTCCAACTGCAGAATCAACAATGACTAAACACTGATGCTACTTGGTAAACGCTAGTCAGTTACATGAATCTTTCACAAAGTAGCAACTATTGTGTCCATTTACTTGGGAAAACAGAAGCTAAGACATTTGCTCAAAGATGATCCCCTTAAAAGAACTTAATAAGCAGAGCTAGGATTTGAAGCCAGGCAGGGTGCAAGGGACAAAACAAAATTCAAACCCAGGCAGTTTATCTTCAGTACTTACATTCCTAACAACGTTCAACAGGCAGTTCCTTTAGTGGAAGAGATCCAAAACTAGTTAAGATACCAAAAATCTATGGACCAAAAAAACGATTGCACTCATCTCTATTCATTTATAATGCTGAAAATGTACAGCACCTCTAAACGCACATACCCAGCTTGCTTCCTATTTTTTTTCTTCGTCTTTTTTTGAGACGGGGTCTTGCTTTGTCCCTCGGGCTGGAGTGCAATGGCGTAATCTCAGCTCACTGCAACCTCCGACTCCCGGGTTCACACCATTCTCCTGCCTCAGCCTCCTGAGTACCTGGGACTACAGGCGGCCACCACCATGCCTGGCTGATAACTTTTTTTGTATTGTTTAGTAGAGACGGGGTTTCACCGTGTTAGCCAAGATGGCCTTGATCTCCTGACCTTGATCTCCCAAAGTGCTAGCTAGGAAAGGGGAAGCAGAAAGCAAAGAGTAGCTGATACATTGGGAGAAGATGTGAAAAGTTCTTCACATCTTCCCATCACAAAGCAAGAGAGAGAGCAAGACGGGTAGGATTAGAGTCAAAGCAAAGCAGCCATGTGTGTGCCTGGGAGCTTCCATCTGGGGTAGACTGCTGAATTCTCTCACTTATTCTGGCCCATTCGGGCCCAATGTGCTGATGGCTGGCTTAGCCTGTTTTTGTTGCTGTTGGTGTTGTTGTTTTATAATGACTCTGCCTCCGTTCTATTCTCTGCCCTTTGACAAAAGTCTCATGCAGATATCTAATACTTAAACCCCACTGTATTTGAAATATCTTCCTAGGTGGGTGTCCCAGAGTTAAGTCTCCTCCCTGCTAATTCACTCCTGCTGCGTCCACCTTCCTCACCTGCGTCTGTAATCAAGCCATTGCCCTGTTCTAAAGCGGTCATTTGCTTTGGGTCGGGGTAAGGACAGGGAGCACTTGGGGTTGGGAGCAAGGGGAACTGGCCTGGTGTCCTGCTGGGCCAGCTCCTATGGCCAGAGAAAAGGGCTCTGCCTGGGGACTTAACTCCTTTGCTCAAGGTTTGAACTTTTGGCTGAAAGACATAGGCTGAGTCTCCAGCATCTGAAGACATTTTCCCCAAATTTTAGTGAGTCCCTGCTCTGATTTGTTTTCTCTTCCCTTCCCATCTTCTCTTTACAGATGATCACAGCCAAGACTGCTGGTCAATCCAGGCTGCTGGTTTGCAGACAGCTGCAGTGAATGTCTGTGTTTGCCTGTCCTGAATCTTCTCTGTATTCTTCCAGTTCCATCAACTCAGCTGTCCTTTGGAGAGCCATCCCCGGCAAACACCCTCAGCCATGTGGCATTCTGACTCCAGGGCTGGACAGACATTGACCGAAGCCGGGCCAGCCTTCACTGTCAGTGCTGGAGAAGACAGGCCAACTTTCTGCTGGGGTTGCCAAGCTGGAAGGATGCATACCTGGAGCGCCCTGCGCTGCAGGAGCTTTTTGGTTGCTTGGACGAATACTTTTCTTTCAAGGAAAACCACACTGAGTCACTTGCCAACACCCCACCAGCGAGAGAAAGCCACATCCACACCTCTGGGGAAGAGGCCCCTGGCTGGTGACTCACTTACCAGCTCCCACTTTATACAGGGCCCTTCCTCTGGAGTAACCCAGCATGCGTCAGAAGACAGTGGCATCAGAATTGTGCCACTCATCATCGCAAATGGTCCCTCAGGTACCACTGTAGTAAACTTCAGCCCGGCCTCGGTTATTACTGCCGACAATCCTGACAGACACTGCGTTTTCACCTGGGTGAAGAAACACACGTGGGAGAGGCGAGGAAGCCCCCTTGGGGCTTTGGGTAAGTGCAGGCTCTTTCTTTTCATTTTGGAGTTCTACAGTTAAGGAAAAGAAATGCCTCTGCTTGACTGTCACCAGAGCCTGGAAGATCCCACTTTACAGTACCAACCCAACCTGGCATGCAGCCTCCGTGCACATGGGTCCTCCTGGGACCTTCAGGCACAAGGCCAGGGGGGCAGGTGCCCCTGTGGCTGGTTTGCAAATCGCATACACTACATCTTGTCGTGTGTTGTGGAGAGAAGAAAAGAAAAGTTGAGAAAAGAGAAGGAAGGAAGCAAAGAATGGAGGGAGAGAGGGAAAGGAAGGAGGGAGGGAGAGGAAAGAAGGAAAAGGGGAGGAAGGGAGGGAGGGAGAGAGAAAAGGAAAGGAAGAAGTAGAAGGGGGGAAGAAAGGGAGAGAAGGAAGGAAGGGAGAGAGTGGCTGGGGAGGGAAACTGCTGTTCTGTGCTGTGGGCAGGCTCATTCAAGGGACTAGACCCTCAGCTCTTCCCCAAAATGAGAAATTTATTTGAGAACCAAGGTCTGTTCCCCCAACACACACAATTTTCAGGTACAGAATTGACTTTAAGGCACACATTAAAGAGAATATAAATAGTGATTACCTCTTTCACCTTTTTCTTCCTTTACTCCTTTCTTCCCAGAAGATCCTGTCATGAGGAGAAAACCCACACGGTCTGAAAGAAACCCAGGCAGGATGCCTTTGCCTGCATTTGCAGGAGTGGGAAGCGGGTGGAGAGGTGGGGGTGGTCAGACTCTCCCTGGGTCTCGCCTGTGGCCTGGCATTATGGGGACGGGACGTCCTGCGGGTGTCAATGATTGAGCAGGAAGAAACGGGCCTGAGCTACAGCAAGAGGGGTTGAAGTTAGATTGGTGAGAGACACTTGGTCTGGTCAGCAACATGGAGTGGGATGGGCTCATCTCCTTCATGGAAACCGTCTAGGGGCATTGGGTCGTGGGGCATGGCTCAAGTGCACGTTCATGCCCCTGCCTCAGATGCTACAGCTGCGCCTAACCCACTGCTGTGTGCTCCATGCCTAGGGCAACCCCCAGCGCAAGACCTGTCAATTAAGGAAATAAACCTTTACCCTCCTGGGTTCTGAAAACCCCCAAAACTCTTAAACAGGGCCTTTCTTATTTTAAGGTAAAGAATTGGCTGTAAAGCATAGTCCTAAGAACCAAGGAATCAGATGCAGAGGGCTTACCTTTCACTCCCTGGTCTCCCTTCTGGCCAGCTGGTCCAGGGGCCCCCTTGGGGCCTGCCAGCCCCGGGCTCCCCTGTTCTCCCTTCACACCTGCAGGGCCTGGAAGGAGAGATACTGCCCTGGTCAGGTGCCCTGCTTTGCCTTCCCAAGAGAGACCCAAGGGCCTTGCTGTTTAATAAATGAGTTATCCTTAACTGCCAGACCTCCCCCATGGCTGGGCTATCTGAATTTCAGCCTGTCTGTGGTCCATACGGGGGCTGCACTGATCTCTCAACTCTTAGGTAAATGCTGCAGGCAGGCTAAAATAGCTGGTGGTATTCCACAGATTGTTGGTCCTTCTGGAATTACATAGTTATGTGGAAGTTCTGGCCATGCTGGGAGAATTTGCTGGAATTTTTCTAAGCCTCGATGTGTCCTTTAGTGAACTGAAATAGTAACAGAGGCCAGGTACAGTGGCTTACTCCTGTAATCCCAATGCTTTGGGAGGCCAAGGTGGGAGGATCACTTGAGCCCGGGAGGCCAAGTCTGCAGTGAGCTATCCTGGCACCACTGCACTCAGACCTGGGTGACACAGAGACTTTGTCTCTAAAAAAATTGAAAAAACAAAACAAAACACAAAATGGTAATAGAATATCTAGCTTGTGAGGAAGAAAAGTTGCTCAAGAAATGTGTCTGAAAAATCTCACTTTTGCACTCACAGGGGTAGGGCTGTTGAGAGGCCTAGAAACACCCTGCAGCTGGTGCCAGCTCAGTACCCAACTGACGCACAGGCTCTGGAGGTGAGGATAAGAATAAGAAAGCCCAGCAACAGGCAGCGGGAGGCAGAGAGGAGAGGCTTGGGGGCCAAGAAGAAGAGGCAAATGGGCCACAGCTGAGGTGGGGAAGCAGCAGCCGTGGATGGAGCAGAAGGGACACAGCTCCATGGCAGCTGCACAGCCTGGAGCCTCCGCCTGCACCCACAGCTCTCCTGACATTTTTCCCCTTTGCCATCCTCAGCGCCTGCCCCACATGCTATACCCCTCAGGATGCTGAGTTCCTGTTGTTCCCAGGTTTTGCAGCAGAGAAATCTGAGGCTTGAGTGACAGAGCCCTGGAGTCTTAACCTCTACTTTGGGAGAAGGTCACAGCTGTGCGTTCAAAGTCAACAAGACCTGCCCTCTGAGCAGGCAGGCCTTCCCCGTCATCACTCCGAGGGATGAAAATGCAGCCAGCCCTTTACCTGGAACTCCTGATTCTCCTTTTCTTCCTTGCTGTCCTTGAAGTCCTAAGATCAAAACAAAAAAGGGGGGGGGAGATCATAAAACTTAGATATTAGACATTTTTAATCTTAGACAACCTCTACCTTTTGTCTGATTAATGCAGATGGAAAGATACATTGGTTCTCCACGTTTAAAGCCTCTTCAGCAGATTGTAAAAAGAGATCGTCTGCAGATGAATGAGAACAGGTGTGTTGGGGATGAAACAGCAAAGTACTGGATGAAAGCCTGGATTAGGCAGACCCCAGATGCACAGCTGGCCTTCCCTGCCCACCAGTAACCTGACCTGGCGTCTAAATCCAATCCCATTCGCTGCCATTGCATTTATATTGGAAGAGAATTGGGAGATATTTGGTAAATAAAGTTATCTTTATTGCCAAAAGACTGTGGAGGGGGCTCAGTGGCCACCAGGAACTTTGGGGGTCCTCACCCATAGTAGATGCTCTACAAGTATTTGTTGGTTTATTTCATTGTGGCCCCCAGTGGCTAAAGATTCATGTGGCTGAAGAGTCTCATGTCCAGAAAATGGAAAAATAATAACCACAATCATTGGTAATGATCCTACTGTAGTTAATGTTAAAGGTCCCCCTTTCTTCCTTCTTTCCATCCATTCATCCTTTTTTTCAGTAAACTTTCATGGAAGACCCATTGTCCCCAGCACCCTGCTGGGTCACTGTGAGATAATAGTTTGTTCATTTAGCAAGATCATGTCCTCTTGGTTTTAAGTGCCAATATTTATTTTATTTCAGAGAAATAGGACTCCTCAAGGCAGTTACACAAACTTGGGAAAATGCAAGCTCATTATTGACTATCAATAACAGTTACTAGCCGGGCGCAGTGGCTCACGCTTGTAATCCCAGCACTTTGGGAGGCCGAGGCGGGTGGATCACGAGGTCAGGAGATTGAGACCACGGTGAAACCCCGTCTCTACTAAAAATACAAAAAAAAAAAAAATTAGCCAGGCGTGGTGGCGGGCGCCTGTAGTCCCAGCTACTCGGAGAGGCTGAGGCAGGAGAATGGCGTGAACCCGGGAGGCGGAGCTTGCAGTGAACCGAGATTGTGCCACTGCACTCCAGCCTGGGCGACAGAGCGAGACTCCGTCTCAAAAAAATAAATAAATAAATAAAAATAACAGTTACTAGAGGGTAACAAGGGGAACAACAACAGTGAGTCATAAGTATCTGTGCCCCCGGCCAAGCACGGAGCTCAGTCCTCCTTACAGTTGCCTCGGGGAAGTTTCTGCCTGCCCTTACTTCAATCCCTGGATTTCCCAAGCACCTGCAGTGTGCTGGTCAGTGGAGGGCGAGGCAAGGGGCTGGCAGGCCTCTTCAGGGCCCCTTCTTGGAATAATGAGCAAGAGAAGTTGTGACTCCAGGGGCATTTCAGATCCCACCGCCAGGCTTGGCGCTGCCTGGGGAGGAGGGCCAGAGAGCCAAGGGGCTGGGAGCTGCTGCTGCAGACCTGGGCAACAAGAGAAGCAGGAAGCACCAGAAGATTCTGAGAGGGCAGCTCCTTCTGTTCCTCGTGTTAGAGAAAGGGACAGAACTGAGACTGGGATAGGTTTTTGTAACCGCTGGAGGTGCCTTAGAGGCCAGCCCCTGGCAGACAGGCCCCAGCTTACACAGGGCCATTTGTGCACACACCTGTCCCTCTGAATAGAATGCCTCACCCCTTTGGTTCACCTGGAGAACTCACATTTAGCTTGTAAACTCTGCAAAGATGTCAGATGTCACCACCTGTGAAGCCTTCCCTCCCTCTCCCATGACATGATATCCTTTCTCCCAAGGCGGTAAAGCAAAGTGGTTCTAAAGTCTGACAGCCCGGACTCGAGTCCACTTCTGTCTTATACCGACTTTGCGGCCTTGAGCCAGGTGTCCCTGCTCTGAGCCTCAGTTTCCTTCTCTGAGTCTCCTTGTTGCCTTCTGAGGCAGTCGTGAGGCTGAAATGAAATCGTATGTGTCAAGTGCTGAGACCAGTGCCTGGCCAGTGCTGAATAAATGATGTCACAGGACCCACAGTGTCCTGTGTCCCCTCCAGGTGGGGAGCATCTCAGGTACTGAGGTTGAGGCCACACATGAGCACCAAGATTGCTGCACAGCTAGCACCCAGCAGATGTCTGATATTGACCTGAAGGACTTAGCTGAGATTGCCCAGGAGAAGCGACAGATATTTCCCTTCTGCTTACCTGCATCTGAACAGCATATGTCAAGATGGGTTGGGCAAAAGATCACATTCTATGTGTCTATGATGGTGATGAAGTAGGAAACAGTCCACATCCAGGGAGGTTACAGTGTCTTGGGGTCCCTGAACCCTGCCTCTAGGGACACGCTCTTAAGGTAGAGATTTCTGCAACATGGCACCCTCTGGGATGCAGTTAGAAGGGGCCAAGAGTGTGGATGTGGACTGTTTCCTGCTTCATCGCCATCATAGATATATAGATGGTGGTCTTTCTCCCCACCAATCTTTTTTTTTTTTTTTTTTTTTTTTTGAGACAGAGTCTCGCTCTGTCTCCCAGGCTGGAGTGCAGTGGCGCGATCTTGGCTCACTGCAAGCTCCGCCTCTTGGGTTCACGCCATTCTCCTGCCTCAGCCTCCCGATTAGCTGGGACTACAGGCGCCCGCCACCACGCCCGGCTAATTTTTTGTATTTTTAGTAGAGACAGGGTTTCACCGTGTTAGCCAGGACGGTCTCGATCTCCTGACCTCGTGATCCGCCCGCCTCGGCCTCCCAAAGTGCTGGGATTACAGGCGTGAGCCACCGCGCCCGGCCCTCTCCCCACCAATCTTGACATACGCTGTTCACATGCAGGTAAGCAGAAGGGGCCTCAAAACACTGTGACCTCCCTTTATTGTGACCACCCAAAGAGATGCACCCCTCCAACTGTCCCCTAAAGCACTGAACAGCAAACGCCCTCTAAAGACAGGAATCATAGGAAAGCCCCTGTTCACTAAGTCCATGGCCCCAAGCCTGACCCTCCCTCTTCATTTCCCACATTCTCCCTTCCTAGCTCCTCACCTCCAGGGGACTCAGCATTTTCTGCTGCCTGCATTGTGCCAGGCACTGTGCCAGGGGCTTTACAAGTCCATTACCTTGTTTGATCTTTCAGATACCCTCCAAGGCAGTGTGATTTCCCTCCTTTACGGAGGAGAAAGTACACACTCAGAGATGCTAGGTGAGTTATTCCAGGTCATATAGGAGTGAATGGGGGAAGTCGGGGCTGTCACCCAGGCCCAGCCTCCCAGTGTTCCCTGAAGGCACCTTTGTTCCACTAGTACTAGGCTCACTCCTCTCTGGAGTTTCGCTTGGTTCCCAAGACACCTCCGGCCTCCCTGAGGCCATTTCTTCCCCCTAAAAGAGGAGTAGTCAAACTAGAGTATATATCAGAATCATCTGGATGCCTCTTGTTAGTAAACAACTTGCTAGGTCCCACCAGAGTCACTGATTTAGTGGAACTGGAGTGGGAATCCAAGAATCCACAGTACTAACAAGTTCCCAGGTGATGCTAATTCTGCAAGTCTCAGGACCACATTTTGAGTAGCACTGCCCTAAACAACTCTCACTCGTTCTTGAGGGACCAGTTCACAGCCCACCTCGTACGAGCAGCCTTCCTTGTCTCTATAGGAGCTCACAGCCCCTCTCATGTCTGAACCGTCCCAGACCCAAAGTTCATATGGCAGAGGTTGGACCTTGATGAAATGCCTTCTGATATGTGTTTAATGGGTATTGGAAATTATAATTGAGGTCTGTGTGATTTCTCTCCAAGCCTCACTGGACTCTAAGAGAACACTGGCTGAGTGGTTGTTCATGGACTAATCGATGGAGGAACTAGTAATTACTTCACTATAAATCAGGGCAGCAACCTGATAGGATCAGCTCCTGCACAGTAGAGGGAGAAATGGCTAAAAAATAGGTTCTAGAGCTGCATGTTGTAAAACTACACTGGAGAGCAAATAAATGCTGGATTTTTCTTCTTAACCATAAGCAAGCTGGCTTTCCATGAGTACCACAAGCTTATCAAGCTGAGAGGGCTCCAAATATTTACTCGCAAAGTTTTTACAGAAATAATATTCTCCCAAGAAACATGTGTTAAGTTAGAAAACAGATGCCTTCTAGTTGTTTGGTGTTGAGCTGGTCTTCTGACTTCAATTGTTCCTGCTCCCAGGGAAGCTGCCTATTTCAAACCCAGACTGCTGTGAACCTGTCAGGGACCTGGTGTTCTTCTACGCTGCTTGCACGCCACAGAAAAGGAAACAGGCTCAGCAATGTCAAGTAGCTGAGCCTGTGGTTACCCAGCTAGTCAGGGGTAAGTTCAAGTTGAGGCTCAGATCTCCTGATTCTGAGTGAAATGGAGAAATTTCCAATACATTAAGAAAACTTTCTTTCTCCTGCTTTTCTTTCTTTCTTTTTCTTTTTCTTTTTTCTTTTTCTTTCTTTCTCTCTCCCTTTCTTTTCTTTCTTTCTCTCCTCTCCTTCCTTCCTTCCTTCCTTCTTTCCTCCTTCTCTCCCTCCCTCCCTGTCTCTCTCTCTCTCTCTTCTTTCTTTTTGACAGGGTCTCACTCTTGCTCAGGCCGGAGTGCAGTGTGCAATCACAGCTCATTGCAGCCTCAAATTCTTTGGCTCAAGTGATCCTCCTCCTCCTCCTCCTTCACCCTCCTGAGTAGCTGAGACTACAGGTACATGCCACCATGCCCAGCTAATTTTTTTATGTTTTGTAGAGAGATTTGCTGTCTTGCCCAGTCTGGGGAAACTTTCCTAAATACCATGTCAGCTTGGAGGCTAGGTGCAACCTGACAAATTTAGGATTGAGCTAATAACTAACAAATCAACCTTGTGGTAAGAAGTGAGATGAAGGATAAGGGACTTAAAATTGGGGTATGTGTAGACTTCTGCAGAGCTCTCTAAGAAACTTAGAGAAAAATGAGGAAGGGTTTTATAAATGACAATTTAGTAATTTGACTTCGTGGAATTTAATAAATTATTGGACTATCTCAGTACTTAGATATGAGGAATGGAATTAACTGAGAAATTATATTCATGATATAGGGCTCAACTGCTATTATGGATGATCTTTTTGGCTTATCTTTAAAGTAAAACATCTTCAAATACAGATGAGAAAATGGATTTTGAGTTATTTGCACTTCAGTTTTGCCCCAAGAGGAAAATAAAAGGGCATGGAAAATTCACATTGTTATAGTTTAGACATAAAGGCCATTGAGATAAAGAATTTCCAATCAGAGTGGTGTTTTGGAGTTTAAATGTTTTGGCTGCTTCTAATGTTATTTCATGAGGTGTAAATGGTAAAAAGAGAAATGTCATGATTACAAGCTGAAGTGGAGTCCTTCCTTATTTCTAAACAAATATTATTTCAAAATAGCTAAAATTTCTTTCTTTCTTCTTTCTTTTTGACAGGGTCTCACTCTGTTGCCCAGGCCAGAGTGCAGTGTGCAATTATAGCTCATTGCAGCCTCAAATTCTTTGGCTAAAGTGATCTTCTTCCTCCTCCTCCTCCTTCAGCCTCCTGAGTAGCTGAGACTACAGGTACATGCCACCATGCCCAGCTAATTTTTTTATGTTTTGTAGACAGGGGGCCATTGCTGTCTTGCCCAGTCTGGGGAAACTTTCCTAAATACCATGCCAACTTGGAGGCTAGGTGCAAGCTGCTACCTTCTGCTCCGATCCTTTCTGAACTGGGATGAAGGGAGGAGGTGTCACTCATCAGCACACCGTGATGGTAGGACTGGGGAGGGAGACCTCATGATAGACTGTACTAATAAGACCCCAAGCTTTGTCTTGTATGGGCCTAGATTTGAACCTGGCTGCATCTCTTAATGGCTGTTTGACTGTAAAGTTGCGCTACAAAGGGTGCTTGTCCCACTGGGTGTCAAGAAGATGCTCATTAGCAGGAGCTGCTTTTGTTCTGCAAATCCTCCCAGGATGCAAAGGGCAGGGCAGGATTCCCTACCTTCAGACTGTGGAAGACACAGGCTTGGGGCTTGGGGAGTGAGCACAATGCTCCTGTGGGTAAAATCATGTTTTACCTCCAATACTCTTGGTTAGTTGAGAACCGTTAGTGTGGCAGTGGGGGTGGGGGCAGAGGGTGACTACCATTTACAACCGAGATGAAAGCAATCATCTCCATGAAACCACACAGAAGGTTCAGGGGCAAGAGAGCATCAGGTCTCATAGTCAGATGGACTCTGAGACTGGGGTCCAGAGAAAATGGAATTATAAGATCAGAATGGACGGTGAACAAGTCAGGAAGGTCTGACAACTATACCCAGATGGAAACTTTCCCATGGTGAGACCCTGCTGGTGGCCTTCAGGTGGCATCCACATGGGATCAGGTAGTAGGGAACCTCCCAAACCGACACACCATCCATAAAAAACACAATTGCTCTGGGGCTGGGTAGATTACAAGGACAGAGAGGGTGTAAAAGCTGCCCTTGCCATGGCTCCCGACAGCTTTCAAAAAAACCCAAAAGCTCGGGCCCATAGTCCAAGGTTTGCCAGGAGGTGGTGATGAATGAATCAATCAATCGATTAGAACTATGGAGGACAAGGTCCCAGTGTGGTCTCTAGCACAGCATGGGGGGTGAGGGCATCCAGGTTGTCTGACACAAGCATGACCTTCTTCTCAGGCAGAGGACAGGGGTGGAGGCAGACTGTCTACAGATGTCCTTGGCAGACACACAGCTTTACATCACAACCCTGCCCTCCCCATAGCCCCTCCTGCCTGCTCCTGGCTTTCCAATGTGTGCAACAGTTCTCCGCGGAAATACCCAATCAGAGTGTGCCCACACCATCTGGCAACAGTCTCTCTGTTCACTGCACTACCGTGCATGTCTGAGGGCAGGAAGGCAGGAATTGGTCTTATGCATTGTGACAATGGTCTGGACTTTCTAGACCAAGTGAGCACACTGCAACTGGACCAAACTGGCTTATAAAGTAGACTATATTGGTACAATGGTTTACAACCTAGACTAAATAGACATGATGGTATATAACCTAGACTCGGTTGGCATTATGGTATAAACTAGTCTTTGTGAGTTTGGCTAGTGTGGGTCAGTGCTCCCAGGCTGCCCCCCTAGAAAAATGTGGAAGAAGAGTTTTCTGGACCCTCCAGCCTGAATCCAGACTCCTGGACCCCCTCCTGGGGGTCCCAATGAAAGGTCAGCAGGAGAGAGCAGAAACATACAGCTGGGAGGCAGATCAGGCAGATGGTATGGTCAAGGTGCTTTGCTTTCCTCCCTGATGCTGGAGGTTTGGTCATGGCATTCAAGGCCTTTCATGAGCCCTGAGAAGAGAAAGAACAGCCCTAGGCCCTTGGGCTTAAGAGATCCTGGCAGCGGCGTCCGGGCGCGGTGGCTCACGCTTGTAATCCCAGCACTTTGGGAGGCCGAGGCGGGCGGATCACGAGGTCAGGAGATCAAGACCACGGTGAAACCCCATCTCTACTAAAAATACAAAAAAATTAGCCGGGCATGGTGGCGGGCACCTGTAGTCCCAGCTACTCAGAGAGGCTGAGGCAGGAGAATAGCGTGAACCCGGGAGGCGGAGCTTGCAGTGAGCCGAGATTGTGCTACTGCACTCCAGCCTGGGTGACAGAGCGAGACTCTATCTCAAAAAAAAAAAAAGAGGTCCTGGCAGGGGCAACTACCCTCCATAACCAGGAACCTCAGAGGCCAAGGCACAGAAGACCCTCTGCCTCCTCCGTGGGCCTAACAGGAGGCAGTTTTTCTCCCCATCCATCCTGCCACCCAGCAAGCCCACCTACTCACCCAGCACACCCTCTGTTACCTGTGTCCCCTTTGCTTCCTTTCAGGCCCACGGCTACTGGACCCCCGGGGCTCCCTGGACATCCTGGACAACAGACACCACAGAAGGCATAAGGGCTGGACTAGGCAGGTTTTCACACATCACTCCCCATGCCCACCGCAGGACCCAAGACCTCACCTGTTAGCCCAGAGGACCCAGCACTGCCAGGCTCGCCCTTGGCACCTGGGTGTCCCACTGCACCAGGAGGGCCTGGAACACCCTGCAGTCCAGGTTGTCCTGAAAGGAAAGTAGTGACTGCCAGGCTGTGGTGGTTGGCAGAGGGCCCGACTACCCCCACCCCTGGTGCTTCACTTCTCAGCAGTGAGACATGTACTTCTTAACACCTTACAGTCCTCTTGGCAGCTTTAACGCCTCTCTTTAGAAGCCATGAGCTAGCCCTCTTAGTAGGAGGAACATTATTCTCAGCAATTTACTAATCCTGCCTCAGCCTCCTGAGTAGCTGGTATTACAGGTGCCCGCCACTATGCCTGGCTAATTTTATATTTTGAGTAGAGATGGGGTTTCACCATGTTGGTCAGGCTGGTCTCAAACTCCTGACCTTGTGATCTGCCCACCTCAGCCTCCCAAAGTGCTGGGATTACAGGTGTAAGCCACCACACCCAGCCTGCCTGGCTAGTTTTTTTTTTTTTTTTTTTTTGAGACGGAGATTCACTTGCTCTTGTTGCCCAGGCTGGAGTGCAATGATGTGATCTCAGCCCACCGCAACTTCCACCTCCCAGGTTCAAGTGATTCTCCTGCCTCAGCCTCCCAAGTAGCTGGGATTACAGGTATGCGCCATCACACCCAGCTAATTTTATATTTTTAGTAGAGACGGGGTTTCTCCATGTTGGTCAGGCTGGTCTCGAACTCCTGACCTCAGGTGATTTGCCTGCCTTGGCCTCCCAAAGTGCTGATATTACAGGCACGAGCCACCACGTCTGGCCTAATTTTTGTATTTTTAGTAGAGACTTTTTTGTATTTTTGTATTTTTAGTAGTAAAAGCAAAAGAAATCTATCTTTTGCTTTTATTTCCTATATGGTTTACTGGCCAGTTCATTCTGCCTGTATTTTTAGCTTCCCCATATTAGCCAAGCTGGTCTCAAACTCCTGGCCTCAAGTGATCCAACTGCCTCAGCCTCCCAAAGTGCTGGGATTACAGATGTGAGTCACCACTCCCCCGCCGAGGGTCCAAATTTTCTAAGAAGCTGCTGCTATGCTTCCTGTTCCGTACCCTTCTAAGAACATTAGTGCTGGATTGTTTATTGTGAGTTTGATTCAGTCCTCACCTAAAATCCACTCCTGTGGTCTTGCAATAACCTTTTGCCTAGAGGTCCAAGGTTACCATAAGACCACAGGAGTGGGTTTTAATGCATTTCCTAAAAATAAGGGTATGCTACATAACCAAAAAGACATTACTGCATGTAAAAAAATTTTAAAATTCCGTATCATTTAATAGTCAGTCCCTTATCAAATTTCCTTAACTACTTCCAAAATATCTTTTATAGCTAGTGTTTAAAAATAAGGATCTGATGGGAGATTGTGAATGGGAGGTTTTTATAAGCCAAGCCTCAATGTAATGTGAATTACTTCTGCTCACATTCTGCGCTAAAACACGGTCACATGACTGCAACTTCACTACAAGAGAAGTAGGAAATGTAGTTTATCTGTGTGCCCACAGGGGAACATGCATTGTTGAACCAGGCCTTGTGTTTTACTATAGAAGGTCATAAGAGGGACAGTAAGAGGAGCATATTACGGTGGTAAACTATGATGGTTATTGCTGGTCACTTCCCTAGTATCCATTTTTCACTCCTAATATTACCCCAATTTTTGTACCCCAAGGGAACTGACACTGACTTTCAGTACAGCTGGAACAGGGAGTGGTGTGTTCTGATTAGATCTTATAGGCTGTAAGTTGAAAGCCACTGTAGGTTCTGACATGGTAAAAATGATTTTTTTTTTTTTTTTTTTGAGATGGAATCTCACTCTTGCAGGCTGGAGTGCAGTGGCACGATCTCAGCTCACTGCAACCTCAGCCCCCTGACTTCAAGCAATTCTCCTGCCTCAGCCTCCCAAGTAGCCGGGATTACAGGCGTGTGCCACCATGCCTGGCTAGTTTTTGTATTTTCGGTAGACACAGGGTTTTGCCATGTTGGCCAGGGTGGGTCTTGTACTACTGACCTCAGGTGATCTGCCCGCCTTGGCCTCCCAAAGTGCTGGGATTACAGGCATGAGCCACTGCGCCTGGTCAAAAATTATTTTAAAAAATAAACTAATTGTGTGCATTGTAGGATGTTTAGCAAAAAATGTATAAAAATAAATAAAAATAAATAATTAAACAAACTAATCAACCAGGTGTAATGGTTCATGCCTGTAATCCCAGCACTTTGATTTTTCTTTTCTTTCTTTCTTTCATTTTTTTGGGGGAGCCCTACCTCCTGCAAATCCCAGCACTTTGGGAGGCTGAGGCAAGAGGATTCCTTGCGCCCAGGAGTTCAAAACTAGCCTGGGCAACAAAGTGAGAGCCTCTCTCTACTAAAAAAAAAAAAAAAAAAAAAAAATTAGCTGAGTGTAATGGCGTGTGCCTGTAGTCCTTGGGAGTCTGAGGCGGAAGGATTGCTTGAGCTCAGAATGCAAGACTGCAGTGTGCCATGATTGAGCCACTGCACTCTAACCTGGGCAACAGCGTGAGACCTGTCTCAAAAAAGAAGCAAGAAACAAAAAAACTTCCTAATTAACGTTTATGCCTAAAATGCCTGTTAAATGAAATTTATGGGAAGCCATTGATTTGGACTGAGCTCCTGCTCTAGGTCCCAACAGATAAGACCAAACCAGAATGGAGTTACTTGTGCTAAGTGCCACATATCAAACTGAACTTTGAAATGGGCCAGTTTTTCAAAAAATAGGAAACTCACTGCAACCAATTAGAAGGGGCCCAGTTTACTTGAGCTGTTGTGGTAAGGAAATTCCCCCTGCTTTAACCCTATAAGGAAAGTTCCTTTTTTTTTAATGAAGTTTCACTCTTGTCGCCCAGGCTGGAGTGCAATGGTGCGATCTTGGCTCACTGAAACCTCCGCCTCCTAGGTTCAAGCGATTCTCCTGCCTCAGCCTCCCAAGTAGCTGGGATTACAGATGCCCACCACCATGCCCAGATAATTTTTGTATTTTTAGTAGAGACAGGGTTTCATCATGTTGGCCAGGCTGATCTTGAACTCCTGACCTCAAGTGATCCGTCCACCTTGGCCTCCGAATGTGCTAGGATTACAGTCACAAGCCACCTCGTCTAGTAACTAGATGAAAGTAACTTTGAAACAACCAATTCGCTCCCCCATCCCCTGTTTCTGCTTCTTCCACATTTTTCTGCCTTTAAAGCCCATCTCCTCTGCTCAGCCTATGGGAGCACCTTTTCTGTGGCATAGATGAGCAGCTGCCTGATTCATGAATCACTAATAGAAGCCAATTCAATCTTTAAATTAAATTTGTTGAAATTTTGCTTTTTTTTTTTTTTTTGAGACAGAGTCTCACTCTGTCACCCACACTGGAGTGCAGTGGCGCAATTTCGGCTTACTGCAACCTCCGCCTCCCAGGTTCAAGCAATTCTTGTGCCTCAGCCTCCCGAGTAGCTGGGATTACAGGCATGCACTGCCACACCCAGCTAATTTTTGTATTTTAGTAGAGACGGGGTTTCTCTAGCCAGGTCTCTAACTCCTGGCCTCAAGCGATCTGCCTGCCTCAACCTCTCAAAGTGCTGGGGTTACAGGCGTGAGCCACTGTGCCTGGCAGAAATTTTGCTTTTTGACATGACTTTAGAATCTGAGGCAGATGGTGTTCATCTTATACAAAGAGGCTGCCCCAAGAGAGTCCGTGATTCAACCCCACCCCTGGACATTCCACACTGCCTTGAGGAGTGAGGATGTAGGTCAGAACTGTCTCCCACCAGGAACTAATGGATGAAGAAGTTAAGGGTGTGTTATGGAGAAGGGATTCCCTCCTTCCTGGATCTGCCAGTTCCTGACTCTGTACCTTAGGGAAGTACTTCATCCCTGCTTTCCAATATGTGGTCACCCTGAGAAGAATGGAAAAGATGTCTGTGTTAGGTGGCAGGTTTACTTTACCAATCGTTACCTCTGATTTTCCTCTCAGAGGCCAGTGGTGGAGGGTTGCATTATTATTACAGCGTGCACCGCCACTTTCTGGAAGAGGACTGTCCTCCCTGCTCCATTAGCATCATGCTCGGCCACATGCTGTGGTTTAACTGTGTCCCCTAAAGTTCACATGTTGGAAACTTGATCCCCAATGTGACAGTATTAGGAGGTCGGACCTTTAAGAAGTGAAGAGGCATGAAGACTCTGCCTTCTTGAATGGATTGACATTATTATCACAGGAGTGGGTTCCTTATAAACAAATGAGTTTGGTCTCCTCTTGCTGTCTCTTATCCTCTCTTTGCCCTTTTGTCATGGGATGATGCAGCAAGAAGCCTTGGGCTAGATGCCAGCTCCTTAATCTTGGACTTGCCACCCTCCAGAACCATGAGCCAATAAATTTCTGTTCATGATAAGCTGCCCAGTCTGTGGAATTCTGTTCTGGCAGCACAAAATGGACTAACACACCATATGACTTCCTCTGGCCAGTGCCTGTGTTAAAAAAGATTCAGCCAGGCGCAGTGGTTCACACCTTTAATCCTAGCACTTTGGGAGGCCGAGGCAGGTGGATTGCCTGAGCTCAGGAGTTCGAGACCAGCCCGGGCAACATGATGAAACCCCATCTCTACTAAAAATACAAAAAATTAGCAGGGCGTGGTGGCGGGCACCTGTCGTCCCGGTTACTTGGGAGGCTGAGGCAGGAGAATGGCGTGAACCCAGGAGGCGGAGCTTGCAGTGAGCCGAGATCGTGCCACTGCACTCTAGCCTGGACGAAAGAGCGAGACTCTGTCTCAAAAAAAAAAAAAAAAGAAATATGATTACTTCGAAAAGAAATTTGGTTAATGTAAGTTAGATAAATTTCTGTTTAAAATATTTTAAGAAAAATAATGCTCAAAGAGCAGTGGTCATGGCATTTATTCCAGAGAGAGGAAGGTTATCCTGATCTGCCTGTAACAACAAAAGTAAATGGATCAAGATAATTCAGCCGGGCGCGGTGGCTCACGCTTGTAATCCCAGCACTTTGGGAGGCCGAGGCGGGCAGATCACGAGGTCAGGAGATCGAGACCACGGTGAAACCCCATCTCTACTAAAAATACAAAAAATTAGCTGGGCGTGGTGGCGGGCGCCTGTAGTCCCAGCTACTCGGAGAGGCTGAGGCAGGCGAATGGCGTGAACGCGGGAGGCGGAGCTTGCAGCGAGCCGAGATCACGCCACTGCACTCCAGCCTGGGTGAGAGCACGAGACTCTGTCTCAAAAAAAAAAAAAAAAAAAAAAAGATAATTCTATAGGGACATAGATTAAAAGATAGCATACAATTGTATTTTAAAAACGAAGATAACTTTTTGATACATGTATGAAATGTAAGAGAACAAACAGCATAAAAAATGATCTTTTGGGGGGATACTATGGGATACAAACAAGTACCAAGAACAGTATGAGGAATAAAATTCTCATCCTGGGTTGATGTGGGCAGAGCCTCAGAGTCTGAGAACAGCCCCAGTATGTGGTGGTGTTAGAATTGAAGTCTCAGGGAAAAAAAAAACAAAAAAACACTACTAACCTCAACACGAAATGATTGGTTCATCATTTGATATACCCTGTGCCTTTATAACATGTTCAACTGTGTTGTCATTCTATAAGGTTTATCATTTGTTACATTTAAAACCAGTATAGGCCAGGCGCGGTGGCTCACGCCTGTAATCCGAGCACTTTGGGAGGCCGAGGCGGGCGGATCATGAGGTCGGGAGATCGAGACCATCCTGGCTAACACAATGAAACCCTGTCTCTACTAAAAATACAAAAATTAGCCAAGCGTAGTGGCAGGCGCCTGTAGTCTCAGCTACTCGGGAGGCTGAGGCAGAATGGCGTGAACCCGGGAGGCGGAGCTTGCTGTGAGCAGAGATTGTGAGCCTGGGCGACAGAGCGAGACTCTGTCTCAAAAAAATAAATAAATAAAAAATAAAACCAGTATAATTTCAAATTTGAAGTGAAATAAGTCCCTTAGAATTTCAAAATACAAATTTCAAAATACAACCCCCTATCTATCCATGTCTATATCATCTATGTCTGTTAGGCCATTTTTTTTTTTTTTTTGAAATGGAGTCTTGCTCTGTCACCCAGGCTAGAGTGCAGTGGCGCGATCTTGGCTCACCACATGCTCCACCTCCCTGGTTCACGCCATTCTCTTGCCTCAGCCTCCCAAGTAGCTGGGACTACAGGCACCCGTCACCACGCCTGGCTAATTTTTTTTGTATTTTTAGGAGAGAGGGGTTTTCACCGTGTTAGTCAGGATGGTCTTGATCTCCTGACCTCATGATCCGCCTGCCTTGACCTCCCAAAGTGCTGGGATTACAGGTGTGAGCCACTGCACCTGGCCTGGGCCATTTTTTATATTGCAAAAAGCAAAAACATCCTTCTAGGCCTTCTAAATTTTATAGGATAACACAAACGTTGATGCAATGGTCATAGACAAAGATGGATTATTTGGAAAACAGTTTCATTTATAGTGTTATGAGCAAACCATCAAGGGGTTGGTGGTTTTAGGCATTATTTCCCAATAGGGTCTATACCTTTGCACATGAAAAGTAGGTACTAGATGAAGAGCAAAGAGAGAGCATTCTCATTGTTCCCAGAGAATTGCACTAAAGAAATATGAAGTCGCCTAGAGAATGATTGTGCGCACAGCGCTTTTCCCTGGGAAAGCCGTCTCATCATTTTGGTTGTATATTTTTACTACGATGATAAATTATTGGTTTGAGTTTAGATGTGTTCGTTAAATATGGGTTAATGTTATGGTCCCACAATGTTAGGACGATACACAGAACCTGTGGGAAATTATCAGTCACACACATAACCAAGGAGAAAGAGAAGACAATGGTGGGTATCTTGCATTGTGATGTGATATTGAATTGACTGATTAAGACAGCCAATGTGAGCTACCCACATGCAGCAACTGAAATTTCCAAAATAGATAATTACGATGTGCCAAGATGAGTTCATATGAAACACTCACACATATTTGACGTGAACATTTTAATTTTGCATATCAGATGCCTATGGGGTTTTTCTCTTTTTTTTTTTTTTTTTTTTGAGACGGAGTCTCACTCTCAACCTCAGCTCACTGTAACATCTGACTCCCAGGGTCAAGCAATTTTCCTGCCTCAGCCTCCCAAGTAGCTGGGATTACAGGCACCTGCCACCATGCCCAGCTGATTTTTGTATTTTTAGTAGAGACGAGGTTTCACCATGTTGGCCAGGCTGGTCTCAAACTCCTGACCTCAGGTGATCCGCTCACCTTGGCCTCCCAAAGTGCTGGGATTACGGGCGTGAGCCACCGCGCCCGGCCGCTCTGAAGTATTATTAAGCATTGCATTAGCAAACTGAGTTGAAATCTCTTTGGAGCCAGAATTTTCTGCTATATGGGTGAATAAATCCATTTTTTCTGCCATCCTGCAGCTCACTTTTGTGTTTGCTACTCTGCACTTTCCTAAAGAGAAAGCTAGCAGTGTCCCAAAAGACAAATGTATTCAATGAGTAGAATATACTAATTGTCATTCCTTTATCCAAGTAAAATGACTCCAGAGAAATCAATGTATGTGGATGTGGTGGGCAGAGAAATGGGCCCCCTGTGCTGTCCACATCTGAATCCCTGGAAATTGTAAATATGTCACCTCATATGCAAAGAGGAATTAAAGTTGGAAATAGAATTAAGTTTGGACTGGACGTGGTGGCTCACGCGTGTAATCCCAGCACTTTAGGAGGCCAAGACTGATGGATCACCTGAGGTCAGGAGTTCAAGACCAGCCTGGCCAACATGGTGAAACCTCATCTCTACTAAACATACAAAAATTACCCAGGTGTGGTGCCGCACGCCTGTAGTCCCAGCTACTCGGGAGGTTGAGGCAAGAGAATCGCTTGGACCCGGGAGGTGTAGGTTGTGCTGAGTCCAGATTGTGCCATTGCACTCCACGCTGCTTGAACTTGAGAGGCGGAGGCTGCAGTGAGCCAAGATTGCGCCACTGCATTCCAGCCTGGGCGACACAGCAAGACTCCTCAAAAAAAAAAAAAAAAAAAAGTGCTGGGATTACAGGTGTGAGCCACCGCGTGGCTGGGCGTAGTGGCTTACGCCTGTAATCCCAGCACTTTGGGAGCCACTCGGCCCTAAAAGTATTTTTTATAGAGATGGGGTCTCACTTTGTTGCCCAGACTGGTCTCAAACTGCTGATCTCAAGTGACTGTCTGCCTCAGCTGCCCAAGTAGCAGGGATTACAGACACAAGCCACAGCCGCTGGCTCTATTTAGGAACATCTTAGTTCCAAGTTTTGGCAATTATAGATAAAGCTGCTATAAACATAGGTGTGCAGGTTTTTGTGTGGACATACATTTTCAACTCATTTGGGTAGGCACCAAGAGGCACAAGTTCTGATCATATGGAAAGAGTATGTTTAGCTTTAGAAGAAGCTGTTTGTCTTTCTTTGGGCTCCATAACAAAATATACAGACTTTGTGGCTTAAAAATAACACAAATTTATTTCTTACAGTTCTCAGTCAGGCGCAGTGGCTCACATCTGTAATCCCAGGACTTTGGTAGGCCAAGGCAGGAGGATCGCTTGAGTCCAGGAGTTCAAGACCAGCCTTGGTAACATGGCGAAAACCCATCTCTACTAAAAATACAAATAATTAGCCAGACATAGTGGTGGGCACCTGTAGTCCAAGCTACTCTGGAGGCCGAGGTGGGAGGATTGCTTGAGCCTGGGAGGTCGAGGCTGCAGTGAGCTGTGATTGTGGAGGCTGAGGCAGGAGAATCACTTGAACCTGGGAGGCAGAGGTTGTGGTGAGTTGAGATTGCGCCCTTGCACTCCAGCCTGGGCAACAAGAGGGAAACTCGGTCTCAAAAATAAAAATAAAATAAATAAATAGTATGTCTTCACTGGCCGAGCGCGGTGGCTCACGCCTGTAATCCCAGCACTTTGGGAGGCCAATCCCTTGAGTTTACGAGCTTGAGACCAGCCTGGGCAATATGGGAAGACCCTGTCTCTAAAAAAAATAAGACTGGGCACAGTGGTTGACGCCTGTAATCCCAGCACTTTGGGAGGCCGAGGCGGGCGGATCACCTGAGATCAGGAGTTCGAGCCCAGCCCGGCTAACACGGTGACACCCCGTTTCTACAAAAAAAAAAAAAAAAAAAAGCCGGGCGTGGCGTGCACCTGTAATCCCGGCTACTCGCGAGAGCTTAGGCAGGAGACTCGCTTAAGCCCGGGAGGCAGATGTTGCTATGAGCCAAGATTGTGCCATTGCACTCCAGCCTGGGCGCCAGACAGAACAAGTGACCTCGAGACCCGGTCTGGGGGTGGGGTGGTGGGCTGGCGGGCAACGACGTCGAGAGGCAGCGACAAAGGCAGAAAATGCAAAAAGAGGTAATATAGCCGGGCGCGGTGGCTCACGCTTGTAATCCCAGCACTTTGGGAGGCCGAGGCGGGCGGATCACGAGGTCAGGAGATCGAGACCACGGTGAAACCCCGTCTCTACTAAAAATACAAAAAATTAGCCGGGCGTGGTGGCGGGCGCCTGTAGTCCCAGCTACTCGGAGAGGCTGAGGCAGGAGAATGGCGCGAACCCGGGAGGCGGAGCTTGCAGTGAGCCGAGATCGCGCCACTGCACTCCAGCCTGGGCGACAGAGCGAGACTCCGTCTCAAAAAAAAAGAGGTAATATAACAAAGCGAATAACTTTCTCGTAGCATGCCAAACGCAACCAAACACACCAATCTCTATCGTTGAACCACTAAGAAAGAAAACCACTCAGACTGTGTTCTCTCCTTCTTACTCTCCAAATCGAAGAGAAGAACAATCAATAGCTAACAACATGTTGCACGAAAGTAACACCAATAACCGCTTTAACGCTCAGAAGAGAACACTACACCTCTTCCATTATAGCTTCCACTACTCTACATGTTCAGAAAAACCCCTCTAGTAGTAAACCACATAAGTAATCTCTGAAAGTATAGTCTTAACTTTGTGCTCGCAGCCTCTTGCTGGGTCTACATCGGTCGCAAACTTTTTTTTTTTTTTTCTTTTGAGACGAAGTCTCGCTCTGTCGCCCAGGCTAGAGTGCAGTGGCGCAGTCTCGGCTCACTGCAAGCTCCGCCTCCCGGGTTCACGCCATTCTCCTGCCTCAGCCTCTCCGAGTAGCTGGGACTACATGCGCCCGCCACCACGCCCGGCTAATTTTTTTGTATTTTTAGTAGAGACGGGGTTTCACCGTGGTCTCGATCTCCTGACCTCGTGATCCGCCCGCCTCGGCCTCCCAAAGTGCTGGGATTACAAGCGTGAGCCACCGCGCCCGGCCCTGCAAACTTTTAACTGATGGCGAGATACTTTCGCTATTTCCAATGCCATTAGGAAACAAATAGGAAAATAGTTTGGCAATAACATCTTTTTGAATATTATCACTTGACAAATTGTAACGTTTTAGGTGGAAACGTAATTTTAAAAATTGTTTTAAGAAGTTTAAAAAACAGGCATGCTTAATTAGCATAATACTGAATGACAGCCAATCACAAACTGAATTTTTAAAGCGGGAAGTGTTTGCTCCTGGTGTGGTGCGCCCGCCTGTAATCCGGGAATCCCAGCGTTTTGCGAGCCCACGCCCAGGCCCAGGAGGGAGGATCCTTTGTTCTATGAGGTCGTCACCAGCCTAGGCAATATAGCGGAATCCCGTCTCTACCAAGGCGGGGCAAAAATCAACAATGAGCTGGGCGTGATGGTACCGTCTGTAGTCCCAGCTACTCGGGAGGCTGAAGCGGGATGATCGTTTGAGTCAGGGAAGCTGGCTGAGTTGAAAGCTGCAGTGAGCTTTGATCAATCACCCCACTGCACCCCAGCCTGGGAGACAGTGAGATCTTGACTCTTAACAACAATTTTTTTTAGGGGGGATGGTATAAAATAGATACAAAATTTACCATTTTCACCTTTTTTTTTTTTTTTTTTTGAGACTGCGTCTTGCTCTGTCGCCCAGGCTGGAGTGCAGTGGCGTAGTCTCGGCTCACTGCAAGCTCCGCCTCCCAGGTTCACGCCATTCTCTTGCCTCAGCCTCCCGAGTAGCTGGGACTACAGGCGCCCGCCACTACGCCCGGCTAATTTTTTGTATTTTTAGTAGAGACGGGGTTTCACCATGTTAGCCAGGATGGTCTCGATCTCCTGACCTCGTGATCCGCCCGCCTTGGCCTCCCAAAGTGCTGGGATTACAGGCATGAGCCACCGCGCCCGGCCCCACCATTTTTCACATATACAATTCAGTGGCATTAAGTACATTCATGTAGCCATTGGCATGTAACCATCACCATTATTTATCTCCAGAACTTTTTCGACATCCCAAACTGAAACTCTACCCATAAAACAAACTTCCCTTTCCTCCCTCTGCCCAGACCCTTTTAACCGCTATTCTACTTTCTGTCTCTATGAATTTGATTCTCGTAGGTACACCTCTGTAAGTGGAAACACGCAATATTGTCCTTTTGTATCTGGCTTATTTCACTTACAATGACATTTTCAAGGTTCATTCATGTTGTAACATGTTGCAGAATTTCACTCCTTTTTCAGGCTGGAGTGCAATGATGCATGACGTGACAGCTCACTGCAGCCTTGACCTCCAGGGCTCAGGTGATCCTCCCACGTCAGCCTCCTGAGTAGCTGGGATTATAGGCACATGCCATCACACTTGGCTAATTTTTTGTATTTTTTTGTAGGGAGGGGGTTTCACCACATTGCCCAGGATAGTCTTGAACTCCTGGGCTCAAGGGATCCACCCGCCTCAGCCTCTCAAAGGCGTGGGACTACAGGCGTGAGCCATCACGCCCAGTGGTTTTCTTAATTACATTTTCGAATTGTTCCTTGCTAGTGTATAAAAACACAACTGGACCGGGCACGGTGGCTCACGCCTGTCATCCTAGCACTTTGGGAGGCCAAGGCGGGTGGATCACCAGGTCGGGAGATCAAGACCATCCTGGTCAACATTGTGAAACCTCGTTTCTACTAAAAATACAAAGATTGGCCGGGCGTGGTGGTGCGCACCTGTAATCCCCAGCTACTGGGGAGGCCGAGGCAGAAGAATTGCTTGCACCCGGGAGGCAGAGGCTGCAGTGAGCCAAGATCGCACCACTGCACTCCAGCCTGGGTGACAAACAAAAAAAACCACATTGACTAGCAGACTAGCAGTGGTAAAAGTGAACCTCTGTGTCTCGTTCCTGAACTTAGGGGGAAAGCTTTTAGTCTTTCGCCCTTAAGTATGATGATAGCTGCGGGTTTTTCACAAATACCTTTTATAATGTTGAGGCAAATCCCCTCGTTTCATAGTTTTCTCTATGTTTTAATGATGAAATGTTAGAATTTCTTAGATGCTCTTTCTGTGTCAGCTGGAATGACTTTTTTTTCTCTTTGTTCTACTAATGTGGTACATTACGTTAATTGATTTTCTTACGTTGAACCACCCCCTGCATTCCTGGGATGAATCGCTTCCATCCCCTCAGCTGCAGCACCTGATTAAAGCCTTCTTCCTTGGCAATAATTGTTGTTTCAGTGATTGGCTTTTTCTGTGAGGTGAGCAGCAGGCCCTAGATGGAATCCCTGGTGTTTTAGTAACACCAGGATGGCCAGTAGCCTCCAGACGCTGGAGGAGTCAAGGAAGGATCCCCCTTCGAGGCTTCAACAGTTTGATTCCTGACTTTGAGCCTCCAGAACTGCGAGAGAATAATTTCTGTTTTGACAGAGTTTCACTTCATCACCCAGGCTGGAGTGCAGTGGCACAGTCTGGGCTCACTGCAACCTCTGCCTCCTGAGTTCAAGTGATTCTTGGGCCTCAGCCTCCTGAGTAGCTGGGATTACAGGCATGCGCCACCATGCCTGGCTAATTTTTTTATTTTTAGTAGAGACAGGGTTTTGCCATGTTGGCCAGACTGGTCTTGAACTCCTGACCTCAAGTGATCTGCCTGCCTTGGCCTCCCAAAGTGCTGGGATTATAGGCGCAAGCCATCATGCCTGGCCTAATTTCTGTTCTTCTTTCTTTTTTTTTTTTTTTTTTGAGACAGAGTTTCGCTCTTGTTGCCCAGGCTGGAATGCAGCTCTTGGTGTCTACCCAAATGAGTTGAAAACCTATGTCCACACAAGCCTGCAAGCATATGTTTATAGCGGCTTTATCCATAATTGCCAACACTTGAAACTAAGATGTTCCTAAAGAGAGCTGGTGGTGGTGGCTTGTGTCTGTAATCCCTGCTACTTGGGCAGCTAAGGCAGGCAGTAATTTGAGATCAGGGGTTTGAGACCAGCCTGGGCAACAGAGGGAGACCCCATCTCTATAAAAAAAATACTTTTAGGGTCAGGCGTGGTGGCTCATGCGTGTAATCTAACCACTTTGGGAGGCTGAGGCGGGTAGATCACCTGAGGTCAGGAGTTCGTCACCAGCCTGGCCAACATGGTGAAACCCCATCTCTACTAAAAATACAAAAAATTATCTGGGCGTGGTGGCGGGCTCCCGTAATTCCAGCGATTCGGAAGGCTGAGGCGGGAGAATCTCTTGAACCCCGGAGGCAGAGGTTGCAGTGAGCAGAGATCTTGCCATTGCACTCCAGCCTGGGCAACAAGAGCGAGATACCATCTCAAAAAAAAAAAAAACTTTAAAAAAAATAGGCTGAGTGCGGTGACTCATGCCTGTAATCCCAGCACTTTGGGAGGCTGAGGCAGGTGGATCACAAGATCAGAAAATCAAGACCATCGTGGCCAACATGATGAAACCCCATCTCTAATAAAAATACAAAAATTATCCGGGCATGGCAGTGCGTGTCTGTAGTCCTAGCTACTTGGGAGGCTGAAACAGGAGAATTGCTTGAACTGGTGAGGCAGAGGGTGCACTGAGTTGAGATCGCATCACTGCACTCCAGCCTGGGAGACTCTGTCTCAGAAAAAAAAAAGAAAGTAAAAGAAAATAAAGAAAGAAAAACCCCAAAGGCAAAACACTACAAGAGGCAGAAAAAGAATGGAAGACAAAAATAGAAACAAAGGCAACAAATAGAAAACAGTAAAAACAAAAAAAGGCAGCTATTAATCCAATTATATCAACATTCTTTTGCATATCAATGGTCCAGATGAACCAATTAAAAGACAGAGATTGTCAGCGTGAGCAAAAAACAAGATGTAACTATATGTTGCTTACAAGAACTACACTTTAAAGACGTATGTATTAAAAGCAAATGGATAAAGAAAGATCTACTATGCCAACACTAATCAAAAGAAAGCAGGAGTCTCTATATTAATTTCAGACAGTACAGGCTTCAGAGCAAGGAAAAGTCATCAGGAATAGGCCAGGCACAGTGGCTCACACCTGTAATCCCAGCACTTTGGGAGGCCAAGGCAGACAGATCACCTGAGGCCAGGAGTTTGAGACCAGCCTGGCCAACACGACGATACCCTGTCTTTACTGAAATACAAAAACGAGCAGGGCGTGGTGGTAATCCCAGCCTGTAATCCCAGCTACTCTGCAGGCTGAGGCAAGGGAATCGCTTGAGTGTGGGAGGCAGAGGTTGCACTGAGCCGAGATCCCTGCACTCCAGCCTGGTTGACAGAGACCCTGTCTGAAAAACAAAAAGAAAAGAAAGTCATCCAGGATAAGAACAGGGCATTACATAATGATTAAGGAGTCAATGCTCAAAGAAGACATAACAATCCTTAACATGTATGATCCTAGCAAGAGAACATCAAAACGTGAGGCAAAAAGCGATAGCACTGCAAGGAGAAACTATTTTAGTTGGCGACTTCAATGTCCCTCTATCAGAAACAGACAGATCCAGCAGGCAGAAAATCCGTAACTCAGTAACACCCTCTATAACTGGATATAATGGAAACCTATAGACTATTTCATACAATGACAGCAGAAAAAAAAGAAAAGAAAAACACTTTGGTTTTTCCCATATCTTAGGCTGGAGAGCAGTGGCACTATCACAGCTCACTGCAGCCTTGAACTCCTGGGCTCAGGAGATCCTCCCCCCTCAGCACCCTGACTAGTTGGGACTACAGGTGTGCACTTCCACACCTGGCCAATTTTCTTTCTTTCTTTTTAATTTTTTTCATCATGTAGCACAAAACGTCATAATTTTTTTAATTTCAATTTTTCATAGAGATGGGATCTTGCTATGTTGCCCAGGCTACTCTTGAACTCTTGGCCTCAAGCAATCCTCCTACCTCGGCCTCCCAGAGTTCTAAGATTACAGGTGTGAGCCTAAGTCCATGCCCAGCCACAAATAAAATATTTTTTAGCTGGGCACAGTGGCTCACACCTGTAATCCCAGCACTTTGGGAGGCCAAGGCGGGTGGGTCATGAGGTCAAGAGATGGAGACCATCCTGGCCAAAATGGTGAAACCCCGTCTCTACTAAAAATACAAAAATTAGCCGGGTGTGGTGGCAGGTGCCTGTAGTCCCAGCTACTTGGGAGGCTGAGGCAGGAGAATTGCTTGAACCTGGGAGGCAGAGGTTGCAGTGAGCTGAGATTGTGCCACTGCACTCCAGCCTGGAGACAGAGCAACACTCTATCTCAAAAAAAAATAAAATAAAATAAATTTAAGTATCAGTAGGCCGGGCACAGTGGCTCATGCCTGTAATCCCAGCACTTTGGGAAGCTGAGGCAGGTGGATCACTTGAGGTCAGGAGTTTGAGACCAGCCTGGCCAACATGGCAAAACCCCATCTCTACTAAAAATACAAAAAAAAAAAAAAAAAAAAAAAAAAAAGGCCGGGCGCGGTGGCTCACGCTTGTAATCCCAGCACTTTGGGAGGCCGAGGTGGGCGGATCACGAGGTCAGGAGTTTGGGACCAGCCTGGCCAACATGGTGAAACCCCATCTCTACTAAAAATACAAAAATTAGCTGAGCATGGTGGTGGGCACCTGTAATCCCAGCTACTTGGGAGGCTGAGGCTGGAGAATCACTTGAACCTAGGAGGCCGAGGTTGCAGGGAGCCAAGATCCAGCCATTGCACTCTAGCCTGGGCAACAAAAGCAAAACTCCTAAAAAAAAAAGTCAACAACAAAAAAACACAACTGGTTTTTGTGAGTTGATCTTGTGTTCTGAAACTTTGCTGAATTTACTTATTAGCTCTAGTAATTTTTGTGTGAGTATTCCTTGGGATTTTCTATATTTAGAGAGAGAATTTTATTTCTTCTTTCCCAGTTTGGTGTCTCTTATTGCTTTTTCTTACCTAAAGGCTTTGGCTACAACTTCTAGTAAAATGTTGACTAGCAGTGGTAAAAGTGAACCTCTGTGTCTTGTTCCTGATCTTAGGGGGAAAGCTTTTAGTCTTTTGCCATTAAGTATGGTGATAACTGTGGGTTTTTCACAAATATCTTTTATAATGTGAGGCAATTCCTCTCGTTTCATAGTTTTATGTATGTTTTAATCATGAAATGCTAGAATTTCTTAGATGCTTTTTCTGTGTCAGCTGGAATGACTGTTTTTTTCCCTTTGTTCTACTAATGTGGTATATTACATTAATTGATTTTCTTATGTTGAACCACCCCCTGCATTCCTGGGATAAATCCCTCCCATCCCCTCAGCTGCAGCACCTTATTAAAGCCTTCTTCCTTGGCAATAATTGTTGTCTCAGTGATAGGCTTTCTGTGAGGTGAGTGGCAGGCCCTAGACGGAACCCCTGGTGTTTTAGTAACACCAGGATGGGAGGATCAAGAAAGGATCCCCCTTCTGGCTTCAAAGACCCTAAAATTTGATTCCGATTTGACCTCAAAGGGTGAGAAAATATATATAAATATATTTATATATATATATATAATATATATATATATATTTTTTTTTTTTTTTTGACAGATTTCTTCGTGGCATGATCTGGGCTCACTGCAACCTCTGCCTCCTGGGTTCAAGTGATTCTCATGCCTCAGCCTCCTGAGTAGCTGGGATTACAGGCACGTGCCACCACACCTGGCTAATTTTTGTATTTTTAGTAGTGATGGGGTTTTGCCATGTTGGCCAGGCTGGTCTTGAACTCCTGACCTCAAGTGATCTGCCTGTCTTGGCCTCCCAAACTGTTGGGATTACAAGCATGAGCCACCGTACCCAGCCAAAGCCACCACGCCTGGCCTTTAATTTCAAAATAATTTTACATTCACAGGAAACTGCACACAGCACAGAGAAGTCCTGTGTGCTCTTCACGCAGTTCCTCCCATGGCTACATCTTCCATAGCTATAGTACAATATCAAACCATGAAATTTACATTAATGAAATATGTGTATATGGTTTTATGCCATTTTATCACGTGTTGATTCATGTACTCACCATTACAATCAAGATACAAAACTGTTCCACAAAGATCTCTTTCGCCTTTTATTTATTCTATTAGTAATTTTTAGAGACAGGGCCTCACTCTGCTGCCCAGGCTGGAGTGCAGCAGCACAATGATAGTTCACTGCAGCCTTGAACTCCTGGACTAATGTGATCCTCCCACCTAAGCCTCCAGAATAGCTGGGACTACAGACATGCATGCACTACCAGGCCTGGATAATTTTTTCAATTTTTTTTTTTTTTTGAGACAGAGTCTTGCTCTGTTGCCCAGGCTGGAGTGCAGTGGTGCAATCTCGGCTCACTGCAAGCTCCACCTCCCGGTTCACGCCATTCTCCTGCCTCAGCCTCCTGAGTAGCTGGGACTACAGGCGCCTGCCACCACACTCGGCTAATTTTTTGTATTTTTTAGTAGAGATGGGGTTTCACCGTGTTAACCAGGATGGTCTCGATCTCCTGACCTCATGATCTGCCCGCCTCGGCCTCCCAAAGTGCTGGGATTACAGGTGTGAGCCACGGCGCCCGGCCAATTTTTTCAATTTTTTGTAGAGACAAGATCTTGCCATGTTGCCCAGGCTGGTCTCAAAGTCCTGGCCTCAAGTGATCCTTGCATCTCAGCCTCCCAAAGCACTGGGATTACAGGCATGCGTCACCATGCCAGGCCCTCACCCCTTTATAGACATAACCCTGCTCCACACCATCCCTAATTCCTGACAATGAGTAATTTGTTGTCCATTTCTATAATTATGTCATTTCAAGAATGTTATATAAATGGAATCAAATAATACAGTCTGTAACCTTTTGAGATTGCCTTTTTTTTTTTTTTTTTTTGAGATGGAGTCTTACTCTGTTGTCCAGACTGGAGTGCAGTGGTGCAATCTTAGCTCACTGCAATGTCCACCTCCCAGGTTCCAGCGATTCTCCTGTCTCAGCCTCCCAAGTAACTGGGATTACAGGTGCCGGCCACCACACCCGGCTAATTTTTATATTTTTAGTAGAGGTGGGGTTTCACCATGTTGGCCAGGCTGATCTCAAACTTCTGACCTCAGATGATCCGTCCACCTCAGCCTCCCAAAATGCTGGGATTACAGGCATGAGCCACCACGCCTAGCCTGACATTGCCTTTTTTTTCATGCAGCGTAATTCCCTTAAGATCCATCCAATTAGGATATACCAAAAAATCACACACACACACACACACACACACACACACACACACACACACACACAAAAAGATCCTCCTGGCCAGGCATGGTAGCTCATGCCTGTAATCCCAGCATTTTGGGAGGCCGAGGTGGGTGGATTGCCTGAGCTCAGGAGTTCGCGACCAGCCTGGGCAACATGGTGAAACCCCGTCTCCACCAAAATACAAAAGATTAGCCAGGTGTGGGGGTATGCTCCTGTAGTCCCAGCTACTCAGGAGGCTGAGGCAGGAGAATTGCTTGAACCTGGCAGACAGAGGTTGCAGTGAGCTGAGATTGTGCCACTGCATTCCAGCCTGGGCGACAGAGCGAGACTCCATCTTAAAAAAAAAAAAAAAGATCCATCCAAGTTGTATGTATCAATAGCTCATTTCCTTTTATTGTTAACTAGTATTCCATGTATGGATATACCATAGTTTAACCATTTATTTACTGAAGGACATTTGTAATATTTCTAGTTTTTGGTTATTATAGGTAACATTGTTGTGAACATTCATGTATAGATCGTGTGGACATAACTTTTCTATTCTCTGGGATAAGTGCCCAGCAGTGCAATTGCTGGGTCCTATGGAAACTGCTTAGTTTGTTGTCACTGACAAACTATTTTCCAGAGTGGCTCTATGTTTTACATCTCCACCAGCAATGTATGTTATGTTATATCCAGTCTTGTTACAAATCTGCCAGCATTTGGTGTTGACAGTTTTTTTTTTTTTTTTTTTTTTTTTGAGATGGAGTTTCGCTCTTGTTCCCCAGGCTGGAGTGCAATGGTGTGATCTCGGCCCATGGTGACCTCTGCCTCCCAGGTTCAAGCGATTCTCCAGCCTCAGCCTCCCATGTAGCTGGGATTACAGGCTTGAGCTGCCACACCTGGCTAATTTTTGTATTTTTAGTGGAGAGGATTTCACCATGTTAGCCAGGCTGGTCACTAACCTGATCTCACGTGATCCACCCGCCTCAGCCTCCCAAAGTGCTGGGATTACAGGCATGAGCCGCCGCGCCCGGCCCGTTTTTTGTTTATTTGTTTTTTTGCTTTTTTAGATGGAGTTTCGCTCTTGTTGCCCAGGCTGGAGTGTAATGGCGCAATCTCGGCTCACTGCAACCTCTGCCTCCTAGATTCAAGTGATTCTCCTGCCTCAGCCTCCTGAGTAGCTGGCATTACAGGCGCACGCCCGAACACCCGGCTAATTTTGTATTTTTAGCAGAGATGGGGTTTCTCCGTGTTGGTCAGGCTGGTTTCAAACTCCCGACCTCAGGTGATCCACCCACCTCAGCCTCCCAAAGTGTTGGGATTACAGGCGTGAGCCACCATGCCTGGCCGAAAAATGTAATTTAAAACAAAATTTTCTCCCAATCCAGAAGTGTTCTTCACAAAGCTAGTGAAAAAAAAAAACCACTTTAGTATTGTATAAAACATTAAGCCAGAAAGTGAAACACATCACAGGCAATCTGCTAAGAGATTGCAAAGACAGAAAGAAATCTCACCCCCTTATATAGCCAAGCAGATAGAATTCAGTACATACATATTTTCCAAGATAAACCATAATTAGTCCTCAAATAAGAGGACTTGACAGCACACTTTGTCACATATAGTTCATCCTATTTGGCTTTATCTAGAGGAAAAGCAAGCTTTTCATATCTTTATGACAGGAAGTGGTTTTGTAATTTGGGGCAGGAAGCCCACCAATATTAGGCTTCTTTTTTTTTTTTTTTTTTGAGACGGAGTTTCGCTCTTGTTGCCCAGGCTGGAGTGCAATGGCATGATATCGGCTCACCACAACCTCTGCCTCCCAGGTTCAAGCAATTCTCCTGCCTCAGCCTCCCAAGTAGCTGGGATTACAGGCATGCACCACCACGCCTGGCTAATTTTGTATTTTTAGTAGAGACAGGGTTTCTCCATGTTGAGGCTGGTCTCGAACTCCTGACCTCAGGTGATCTGCCTGCCTTGGCCTCCCAAAGTGCTGAGATTACAGGCGTGAGCCACCGCGCCGGGCCCCAAAATTAGGCTTCTACCCTCCCACAGAAACTGGGAGATATGGGTGCTATCTACCTTGCTGTTTACATTTCAGTTCCTTGAGGAAGATATTCCTAGGCCATAAAGCTGACAAAAGGCCTATCTAGTGTCGAAAAGATTTACGCAGATTTCACATAGAGAAGAAAACAGTTACAATGACAAGTTTTCAAAAGTAAATGCTCAAAGAAAAAGGAGGGGAGGAAAATCTCTTATTTTCAACTGGGAGACTAAAACCTAGTATCTTTAATTTGTATTTGTCCTTAGAATCTACTTCCTGCTTGATGTTCTAAATTCCAAAAATCCATGGGGGGGTTGTGTGTGGCATGTCACTAGGCAAAGAAGCTATTTGACAAAATCATTCGGAGTATATGTACTGTAGTGTATATGACTCTTGTAGAAAGAACTGCTTCCTCTCCAACTTCTAATAGATCCCTACACTCTTACTATCTCTCCCTGGACTTTTCTGAACCTGTTTTGAATCCATGCATTAACTGTCACACTAGCCAAATTTCTTACAACATTTTGAAAATCGATGAGAGGGGAACAAAGTTCTGAGGACTGAAAAATGAGTCTATCCTCTAAATGACTCAGAGAAGGCAATTTACCAAAGATCACACACCTGGACTCTTTCCCCAGTTGCAGCCCCTTGGTTTTTATCACTTTAAAAAAATATTGTGGCCAGGCGCGGTGGCTCATGCCTGTAATCCCAGCACTTTGGGAGGCCGAGGCGGGTGGATCACAAGGTCAGGAGATCGAGACCATCCTGGCTAACATGGTGAAACCCCGTCTCTACAAAAATACAAAAAAATTAGCCGGGCATGGTGGCGGAGGCCTGTAGTCCCAGCTACTCGGAGGGCTGCAGCAGGAGAATGGCGTGAACCCAGAAGATGGAGCTTGCAGTGAGCCGAGATCGCACCACTGCACTCCAGCCTGGGCGACAGAGCAAGACTCCGTCTCAAAAAGAAAAAAAAAAAGTTTTTTTTGTATTTTGTTTGTTTGTTTGTTTTTTGAGATGATGAGGGTCTCACTCTGTTGCCCAGGCTGGAGTACAGAGGCAAGATCATTGCTTACTGCAACCTCTGCCTCCCAGGCTCAAGTGATCCTCCCACTTCAGCCTCCCAAGTAGCTAGGACTACAGGCGACTGCCACCACACCCAGCTAATTTTAAAATTATTTGTAGAGACAAGGTTTCGCCATGTTGCCCAGGCTGGTCTGGAACTCCTAGGCTCAAGCCGTCTGCCTCGGCCTCCCAAAGTGCTGGAATTACAGGGGTGAACCACTGCGCCCGGTTTTTATCATTCTTATAATCATTATTATTTGACAAATAAAAAAATTTATGAGGCAGCCTCAGGTGGTCCTGACATGCGGCCCCGGTTTTTATCATTCTTAACAATAGGTAATGTTCATTGAGTCCTTATTGTGTGTCACTCAGTGTTGTATTTATCTTATTTTATTCTTTTTGAGACGTTGTCTCGCTCCGTCCCCCAGACTGGAGTGCAGTGGCGCGATCTCAACTCACTGCAACCTCCGCCTCCCGGGAGGCAACATAGTTAGACCTCCATCTCTACTCTAACCTGGGCGACAGAGTGAGACCCTGTCTCAAAAAAATAAAAATAAAAAATAACAATAATAATAATAAAGTGCCTGCTCGTGGATCATACACCTACAGAGTAATAATGTTGCAGTTTGGACTCACATTTGTCCTAATTTAAATGACCACCTTGCAAACTAAACGTAGTATCATGAACAAAATTCACTCATAATCCCATGGCCCAAGCGACAGGCTTAAGTGAGGAAGGTCCTGTGTAGCCTTCCTGGAAATCTCGGTCCACACACCAGGCCTGCAGCCAAAGCGGGTCAGTTGTACAGGTCCCTGCCCCAGGTGCGCAGCTGCACCACGCGGCCTCCGGCCGGCCCAGGAGAAGCAGGCCCTGCCCGCCGCTGCGCCGCAGCCAATAGCGCGGGTGCGTTTGGCGGCGGCCCCTGCTTGGCTGCGCTCTCTGATTGGGCGCCTCCGGGGGCGAGCCTAAGCCTGGCGCGCGGGGTGCACCTAACGGAGTGCGAGCCGTCCCGCGCCAAGTTCGGGGTTTGGGGTTGCAGCGGCCGGTCACGTGGCTGGCTCGCGGCGGTGCGTGGGGCGTTGGGTTAGCGGGTCTGGGACTCTGGTGGCACCGGCGGCGGCGTAGGACCGAGGCGTCGCTAGGCACGTGCGCGGGCCGTGTTCCGGTAGGTGGGCGGCTTCGGTTCCGAGGGCCGCGGCGTCCCAGAGCCCGGGGGGTGCTTCGGCGTCCTCGCTGTCCCCCGCCGTAGCCCACCCTCTGCAGCCGGAACGACGGGAGGGGAGCGCTTGGGTCGCGCCTGGGCTGGGGATCGGGCGGCGGCCAGCCGCAGCGCCCCAGTTCCAGGCACATTCGGTATAATGGGGTGGCGGCCCGTGGCCTTTGGCAAGAATGCGAAGGCTTATTGCGGATGTGAGTAGTAGCGCTCTACTGAGCACTTTTCTCGTTGAGCATTTTCGATTTAAACACAACCCCTAGCCTCGCTCCTTCACAACAAAGCTGCAAGTCAAGTGTTACTGTTTCCCCCATTTTACAGGTGAGGAAGGTGGTGGGGCCCGGAGAAAGGAGGCAACTTGAATGGCAGAGCCCGGAATAGAACCCGGGTTCTCAAAGCCTGCGCCCCTAAAGGCTACGCGCAGGGTCGCTCCACTTTTGGCCCGTGCCACCAGATCCCTGTGGGGAATGAGCACTTCCTGTTGCCCGCAATCTGCCACCCCCTGTTCTAGGAGACAAATGTTGCACTGTGAAGTTCTTGGCCCGGTGCCTCTGCTTCGAGATTTCGGGAGTTAAGTGACCCTTGGTCCAGCTGAGGTCAGCACAGATGCGGGCCTTCAATCGGGCAGTTACCCAGAGAATAGACTGGAAACACCAGTTTAGGTTCTTACAGAAATAACATTGTAGGCCGGGCTCGGTGGCTTATGAGTGTAATCCCAGCATTTTGGGAGGCCGAGGTGGGTGGATCACTTGAGGTCAGTAGTTTGAGACCAGCCTGGCCAACATGGTGAAACCCCGTCTCTACTAAAAATACAAAAAAACTAGCTGTCCGTGGTGGCACACACCTGTAATCCCAGCTACTCGGAAAGCTGAGGCAGGAGAATCGCTTTAACCCGGGAGATGGAGGTTGCAGTGAGCGGAGATCACGCCACTGCACTCCAGCCTGAGTGACAGAGTGAGACTCCATCTCAAAAAAAAAAAAAAAGAGAGAGAGAGAGACAGAAAGAAAGAAAGAGAAAAGAAAGAAGAAAATTTATTACTTGGGGGAGCTTGGAACGGAAGTGGGTAATTGTGTTTTTATTTAGTGCGATGTCCTGGGACAAAGCTTTGGAACTGAAGAGAAACCAGAGTTCAGATTCTGGCTCTTATATGGCTTTAGACAAGTTAGCTCCCTGGGCCTCAATTTCTTCCTCTGTGAAGAAGAGAACACAAAATCTGTGTGTGAGGTAGAAGATGTACAACAAGGTAGTTCCCTGAGCAGATCCTTGGCTGGATCCACTTGTGTGACAAAGGCCCAGGTAAGATTTGGAGGCATGGGGAGGTTGGTGACCTTGCAGGTGACTTCACTTACTAGGTCTTTTTCCCTGATGTTGAGGATCATGCCACACATGAGCAACAGTGCCTCTACAGAAATATCCAATGCTGTAGTGACTGATGTTGCAGTGAGCTGTGTTGGCTGGGGGGCTTGCCAGGTATTACTGAATGTCAATGAAGATGTCCCCAAGATTCCCAAGTTTCTTTTTTCTTTTTTTGGAGACGGAGTCTCACTCTGTTGCCCAGGCCGGAGAGCAGTGGTGTGATCTCGGCTTACTGCAAGCTCTGCCTCCCAGGTTCACGCCATTCTCCTGCCTCGGCCTCCCGAGTAGCTGGGACTACAGGTGCCCGCCACCACGCCCAGCTAATTTTTTTGTATTTTTGTAGAGACGGGGTTTCAGCATGTTAGCCAGGATGGTCTCGATCTCCTGACCTCGTGATCTGCCCGCCTCGGCCTCCCAAAGTGCTGGGATTACAGGTGTGAGCCACCGCGCCTGGCCTCCTTTTTTCTTTTTTCTTTTTTGTTGAGACGGAGTCTTGCTCTTTCGCCCAGGCCAAACTGCAGTGGCACTATCTCGGCTCACTGCAAGCTCTGCCTCCTGGGTTCATGCCATTCTCCTGCCTCAGCCTCCCGAGTAGCTGGGACTACAGGCGCCCGCCACTGCGTCCGGCTAATTTTTTGTATTTTTAGTAGAGTCGGGGTTTCACCATGTTAGCCAGGATGGTCTTGATCTCCTGACCTCGTGATCTGCCCGCCTCGGCCTCCCAAAGTGCTGGGATTACAGGCGTGAGCCACCGTGCCCGGCCTCCCTTTTTTCTTTTTTGTTTTTTGTTTTTTTTTTGAAACAGAGTCTAGCTCTGTCACCCAGGCTGGAGTGCAGTGGCATGATCTCGGCTTACTGCAATCTCTACCTCACTGGTTCAAGCTATTCTGTCTCAGCCCCCCGAGTAGCTGGGATTACAGGCATATGCCACCATGCCTGGCTAATTTTTGTTTTTGTTTTGATTTTTTTTTGAGACAGAGTCTTGCTCTGTTGTCCAGGCTGGAGTGCAGTGGCACGATCTCAGCTCACTGCAACCTCCTGGGTTTGAGCGATTATCTTGCCTCAGCCTCCTGAGTAGCTGGGGTTACAGGTGTGCGCCACACACCCAGCTAATTTTTGTATTTTTAGTAGAGACGGAGTTTTACCGTGTTGGTCAGGCTGGTCTCGAACTCCTGACCTCAGGTGATCCACCCGCCTTGGCCTCCCAAAGTGCTGGGATTACAGGCATGAGCCACTGCCCCTGGCTAATTTTTGTATTTTTAGTAGAGATGGGGTTTCACCGTATTGGCCAGGCTGGTATCAAACTCCTGACCTCAAGTGATCCACCCACCTCGGCCTCCCAAAGTGCTGGGATTACAGGCGTCAGCCACTGCGCCCGACTGCTTTTTTTTCTTTTTAGAGAGATAGGGGTCTCACTATGTTGCCCAGAGTGGTCTTGACTCTTGTGGTCCTGTGACTCCCCAGACTTCAGGTGTGCAAGCCTGATTTCTGACCCTTGGCCAGTCACAGTTTCTCCTTTGGCCTTTGAACTTGGGGTGCTCTGCACTTGTTTACTCTGCATAGATTGCTCTCATCCCAGATCTCATGGTTGGCTCCTTTCCACAGCTCAGATTTCAGCTCGGGGATATTCCCTGGCCCAGTCTGAAGTAGCCCTGCACCCATTTATTGCATCTTTCTTTCTTTTCTTTTCTTTTTCTTTTTCTTTTTCTTTTTTTTTTTTTTTTTTTTTTGAGACAGGGTCTTGCTCTCTTGGCCAGGCTGGAGTGCTGTGGGAAAATCACGGCTCACTGCAGCCTCAACCTCTGGGACTCAAGCGATCCTCCTACCTCAGCCACCCAGAGTAGCTGAGAATACAGGTGTGCGCCACAAGGCTCGGGTAATTTTTTGTATTTTTTTTTAGAGACAGGGTTTTGCCATGTTGCCTAGGCTGGTCTTGAACTCCTGGGCTCAAGTGATATTCTCGCCTCAGCCTCTCAGAGTTCTGGGATTACAAGTGTGAGCGACCATGCCTGGCCTTGTGTATTCCTTTTTTTTTTTTTGTGATGGAGTCTTGCTCTGTCACCCAGGCTGAAGTGCAATGGGATGATCTCGGCTCACTGCAACCTCCACCTCCTGGGTTCAAGCGATTTTCCTACCTCAGCCTCCCGCATAGCTGGGATTACAGGGGCCCGCCACTACGCCCATCTAATTTTAGTATTTTTAGTAGAGATGGGGTTTCGCCGTGTTGGCCAGGCTGGTCTCAAACTCCTGGCCTCAAGTTGATCTGCCCACCTCAGCCTTCCAAAGTGCTGGGATTACAGATGTGAGCCACCTTGCCCAGCTTAATTTCTAAATTTTTGTAGAGACGTGGTTTCACTGTGTTGCCTAGGCTGTGGTTGAACTCCTAGGCTCAAAGGATCCTCCCGCCTTGACCCCACTAAGTGCTGGGATTACAGGCATGAGCCACCACGCCAGGCATTTTTTTTTTTTTCCCTGAGACGGAGTCTTGCTTTGTCACCCAGGCTAGAGTGCAGTGGTGTGATCTCGGCTCACTACAATCTCTGCCTCCCGGGTCCAAGCAATTCTCCTGCCTCAGCCTCCCGAGTAGCTGGGATTACAGGTGCCCACCACCACACCTGGCTAATTTTTGTATTTTTAGTAGAGACGGGCTTTCATCATGTTGGCCAGGCTGGTCTCAAACTTATGACCTCATGATCCGCCCGCCTTGGCCTCCCAAACTGCTGGGATTACAGGCATGAGCCACTGGGCCCAGCCCAACCTGTAATTCTTTTTTTTTTTTTTTTTTTTTTGAGACAGAGTCTCGCTCTGTCACCCAGGCTGGAGTGCAGTGGCGCAGTCTCGGCTCACTGCAAGCTCCGCCTCCCGGGTTCATGCCATTCTCCTGCCTCAGCCTCTCCGAGTAGCTGGGACTACAGGCGCCTGCCACCACGCCCGGCTAATTTTTTTGTATTTTTAGTAGAGACGGGGTTTCACCGTGGTCTCGATCTCCTGACCTCGTGATCCGCCCGCCTCGGCCTCCCAAAGTGCTGGGATTACAAGTGTGAGCCACCGCGCCCGGCCGCAACCTGTAATTCTTTAGGAAGATTTATATTCAAACAAGTCCTTTTTTTATTAAAAAAAACAAAAAACTCACACACAGGGTCTTACTCTGTCACCCGGGCTGGAGTGCACTGCCACAATCACGGCTCATTGCAACCTCTAGCTTCCAGGCTCAGGTGATCCTCCCACCTCAGCATCCTGAATAGCTGGGACTACAGATGCATGCCACCACGACCAGCTAATAATTTATATTTTTTGTAGAGATGGGGCTTCACCATGTTGCCCAGGCCAGTCTTGAACTCCTGGGCTCAAGTGATCCTCCTGCCTCAGCCTCCCAAAGTGCTGGAATTACAGGCATGAGCCACCACACCCAGCCCAAGTACATATTTTTAACTAACAGCTTCACAGGAACTCTGTGGAGTACTTAGAGCATGTGCTTTGGGGTTTCGAGTCCTACCTCTGTGGCTAACTTTCTGTGCAGCCCTAGGCTAAGATATTTTACTTTTCTTTGAGACAGAGTCTCGCTCTGTCGCCAGGCTGGAGTTCAATGAGCCACCACGCCCAGCCACGATATTTCACTTTTCTAATGTTGTTTATTTTTCTTCCTTTAGTTCTTTTTTTTTTTTTTTTAAGAGTCCTCGCCCAGGCCGGGCGTGGTGGCTCACATCTGTAATCCCAGCACTTTGGGAGGCCGAGACGGGCGGATCACGAGGTCAGGAGATCGAGACCATCCTGGCTAACCGGTGAAACCCCGTCTCTACCGAAAAAATACAAAAAAAATTAGCCGGGCGTGGTGGTGGGCACCTGTAGTGCTGGCTACTCGGGAGGCTGAGGCAGGAGAATGGTGTGAACCCGGGAGGCGGAGCTTGCAGTGAGCCGAGATCGTGCCACTGTACTCCAGCCCGGGTGACAAAGTGAGACTCCATCTCGGAAAAAAAAAAAACAAACAAAAACAGTCCTAACCCAGTAGCTAGGACTATAGGCCCATCCCACCATGCCCAGCTAATTTTTTTTTTTGTAGCAATGCCTAGGCTGGTCTTGAACTCATGGCCTCCCAAAGTGCTGGGATTACAGGTGTGAGTTGCCATGCCTGGCCCTGAGCCTCAATTTCATTACTTGAAGTATGAAATAAATTAACACATTAAAGTGTTGCTAGGATTAAAATGAGGCCCTTATATATTCAAAAATCATATAGAGATTTTTGAGGCCCTTCTTATGGCAAAACTCCCATTTACATTTTTCTGGAGCCTGGAGAAATGTGTCCAGACTGAGTGAATAGGTGCTATTTGCTGTACTTACATTATCATTTATAAAATGCTACTGGTGGTCATCCTGGAAAGATGATCCCAACTGCCTATATCCTGTTCATCATTAACTCGTGTGTCCCAAAAAATCTTTTGAAAAAGTTGCTAAATAGTGAATATTTACTATTTTATGAGAGCCTGCCAGTTTCCTGCCAGTGGAATTGTTTCAAGTCAATGATTCATCTGTTCAGTCATTTGGAAAATACTCTTTTTTTTTTGTTTTTTGAGGTGGAGTCTTGCTCTGTGGCCAGGCTGGAGTGCAGTGGTGTGATCTCGGCTCACTGCAAGCTCCGCCTCCCAGATTCAAGTGATTCTCCTGCCTCAGCCTCCCGAGTAGCTAGGACTACAGGCGCGTGCCACAACATCCAGCTCATTTTTTGTATTTTTAGTAGAGACGGGGTTTCACCAGGTTGGCCAGGATGGTCTCGAAATCCAGACCTTGTGATCCGCCCACCTCGGCCTCCCAAAGTGCTGGGATTACAGGCATGAGCTACCATGCCCGACCAGAAAATATTCTTCATGTATAGCAGTGTTGGGTACCGCAGGAGATTTTTTAAAAAGTAGCACTCAGTCCTTACTTTCAAGGAACTTAGTTTAGTTGTGGGAGATAAGCTATACCCATGAGAAGTCTGGCTGAGAGGAGGCAGAGTTTCGCTCCCTGCAGGTGGGGAGGAGGGTCAGTTCTCATTTCTGAGGAAGATGAGCTGACGTCTGCAGTTAGGAAAGGAACCAGAAGTTCCACACAGTGGTTTTGCAATAGAATATGCTCGTGTTTACCAAGCAATTCTGAGGGAAAGGCTAAAAAAATGTGTTAGTTTAGCAACTTGATAGAACTAACAGGTTGTGATGAGCTTTGATTCAATGTAATGCTAGGGCCAGGCATGGTGGCTCACGCCTGTAATCCCAGCACTTTGGGAGGCCGAGGCAGGTGGATCACTTGAGAGGAGTTCAAGACTAGCCTGACCAACGTGGTAAAACTCTATCTCTACGAAAAATACACAAATTAGCCAGGCGTAGTGGTGCACGCCTGTAGTCCCAGCTACTCAGGAGGCTGAGGCAGGAGAATCACTTGAACCCAGGAGGCGGAGGTTGCAGTGAGCCAAGATCATACCATTGCACTCCAGCCTGGGTGACAGAGTGAGACTCTTGTCTCAAAAAAATAAAAATAAATAGTTGGGGCGCGGTAGCTGACGCCTGTAATCCCAGCACTTTGGGAAGCCGACGTGGGCGGATGACAAAGTCAGGAGATTGAGACCATCCTGGCTAACACAGTGAAACCTTGTCTCTACTAAAAATACAAAAAATTAGCTGGGCGTGGTGGCATGCCCCTGTAGTCAGAAGATTGAGGCAGGAGAATCTCTTGAACCTGGGAGGCGGAGGTTGCAGTGAGCCAAAATCATGCCACCGCACTCCAGCCTGGGCAACAGAGCAAGACTACATCTCAAAAATAAATAAAAAATAAACAAAATAAAAAAATAAATTTAATTCTGGAAGCTACACATGTTTTTCCCATTTTTAGGCAGCTTCGAACCAGTGCAATGACGATGCCAGTCAACGGGGCCCACAAGGATGCTGACCTGTGGTCCTCACATGACAAGATGCTGGCACAGCCCCTCAAAGACAGTGATGTTGAGGTGAGATTTGTGGGGTCTTCACAGATGTTTTTTTGTTGGAGGCCTTCATTTAAATATCTAGTTCTAATTACAAATTAATTAGGGACAGCCTTGAAATGAGTATTATCCTGCTGGATTTAGAGCTGGTGGCAGACAAAATGGCTACAAATCCTTTGAGGGTAAATTTAAAGATTGTTGGGTTTCTTCAAAGTGTGGAGCACTGTGCAGGGTGCTCTGGAGGAAAGCAGAGAAGGGGAGAGATCACTGACAGTTGACCCTTTCCTGACAGTTCACAGGGGATATAGATCTATCTAGACATCTGGAAGCACCTTTATTTTATTTTATTTTATTTTAGTTGTTTATTTTTTTGAGATGGAGTCTCACTCTGTCACCCAGGCTGGAGTGCAGTGGCGTGATCTCAGCTCACTGCAAGCTCCACCTCCCAGGTTCATGCCATTCTCCTGCCTCAGCCTCCTGAGTAGCTGGGACTACAGGTGCCTGCCACCACACCCCGCTAATTTTTTGTATTTTTTAGTAGAGACGGGGTTTCACCGTGTTAGCTAGGATGGTCTCGATCTCCTGACCTCATGATCCGCCCACCTCGGCCTCCCAAAGTGCTGGGATTACAGGCATGAGCCACCACACCCGGCCTTTTTTTATTTTTTGAGATATAGTCTTGCTCTGTCACTCAGGCTGTAGTGCGGTGGTGCAATCTCGGCTCACTGCAAGCTCCATCTCCCGAGTTCATGCCATTCTCCTGCCTCAGCCTCCCGAGTAGCTGGAACTACAGGTGCCAGCCACCACACCCTGGCTAATTTTTTGTATTTTTTTTTTTTTTTTTTAGTAGAGATGGGATTTCACCGTGTTAGCCAGGATGGTCTCAATCTCCTGACCTCGTGATCGCCTTTCTCGGCCTCCCAAAGTGCTGGGATTACAGGCCTGAGCCACTGTGCCTGGCCTAATTTCTGTGTTTTTAGTAGAGATGGGATTTCACCATGTTGGCCAGGGTGGTCTGAAACTCCTGACCTCAGTTGATCCACCAGCCTCAGCATCCCAAAATGCTGGGATTACAGGCATGAGCCACCACGCCCGGCCTTAATTGTTTTTACAAAAGCTTTATTGAGATATCACTCATTTGCCATATTATTTAGTGGTTTTTAGTATATTCATAGTCAATTTTAGAACATTTTTATCCCCCCAGAAAGAAAACTTGAACCCATTAGCAGTCAACCCAAACTCCCCAACCCTGGTCAATCACTCATCTACTTTCTGTCTCTATGAATTTGCTGAAATTTCTTTTCATTTTTGAGACAGGGTCTCACTCTGTCACTCAGGCTGGAATGCAGTGCTGTGATCTTGCCTCAGCTCACTGCAGCCTCTGCCTCCTGGGCTCAAGTAATCCTTCCACTTCGGCCTCCTGAGTCACTGGGACTACAAGTGCACGCCACCACACCTGGCTACTTTTTTGTGTTTTGGTAGAGACCGGGTTTCACCATGTTGCCCAGGCTGGTCTTGAACTCCTGGGCTCAATCAACCAACCTACCTTAGTCTCCTGAAGTGCTGGGATTACAGGTGTGAGCCACCGCGCCTGGCGTAAAGCATCTTTTCTTTTTTTTTTTTTTGAGACAGAGTCTTGCTCTGTCGCCCAGGCTGGAGTGCAGTCATGCGATCTCAGCTCACTGCAACCTCCACCTCCCAGGTTCATGCCATTCTCCTACCTCAGCCTCCCAAGCAGCTGGGAATACAGGCGCCTGCCACCACGCCCGGCTAATTTTTTTGTATTTTTAGTAGAGACGGGGTTTCACCATGTTAGCCAGGATGGTCTCGATCTCCTGACCTTGTGACCCACCTGTCCCGGCCTCCCAAAGTGCTGGGATTAGAGACGTGAGCTACCGCACCCGGCCTAAAGCATCTTTTCTTTTAAGGAAGAGGAACGAGGAATAAGATTCAGGGAGGGAGAAACTTGTGAAATGTAGGGATAAAAATAACAGAGGATGGTGGTGGTAAAAATTAGGTGGGACACTTAAAGATAACTTTCTCTTCAATCATTTTGTTTTCCTTTTTTTGAGATGAAGTCTCACTCTTATTTCCCGGGCTGGAGTGTGATGGCGCGATCTCAGCTCACTGCATCCTCCACCTCCCAGGTTCAAGCAATTCTCCTGCCTCGGCCCCCCGAGTAGCTGAGATTATAGGCACCTGCCATCACACCCGTCTAAGTTTTGTTTTTTTGTTTTTTGAGACAGTTTCATTCTTGTCACCCAGGCTGGAGTACAATGGCGCAATCTCGGCTCACCGCAACCTCTGCCTCCCGGGTTCAAGTGGTTCTCCTGCCTCAGCCTCCTGAGTAGCTGGGATTACAGGCATGCGCCACCATGCCCGGCTAATTTTGTATTTTTCAGTAGAGATGGGGTTTCTCCATGTTGGTCAGGCTGGTCTCCAACTCCTGACCTCAGGTGATCCGCCCACCTCGGCCTCCCAAAGTGCTGGGATTACAGGTGCGAGCCACTGCGCCCGGCCAAGTTTTGTGTTTTTAGTAGAGATGGGGTTTCACCATGTTGGCTAGGCTGGTCTAGAACTCCTGACCTCGGGTGATCCACCAGCCTCGGTCTCCCAAAGTGCTGGGATTACAGTCATGAGCCACCGTGCCTGGCCATCATTTTGTTTTTCTTAATTCATTGATTAGTGCTTTCTCAGATACTAAAACCTTTGAGGAGGATTCGTTCTGTTCCTTAAGTGTTATGAAAGTCCTTGATGTTAGGTTAAGGTCAACTTCTGAAGGCACAATCGATATTAATGTGAAAGAGTGTCTTTTCCCTTTAGGAGGTTGTAATTTGGATCAGAGCAAAATTTTAAACTAAAATTTCCAAATACCAAGCATCTGTTTTCTTCTCATAAGGTTTACAACATCATTAAGAAGGAGAGTAACCGGCAGAGGGTTGGATTGGAGCTGATTGCCTCGGAGAATTTCGCCAGCCGAGCAGTTTTGGAGGCCCTAGGCTCTTGCTTAAATAACAAATACTCTGAGGGGTACCCGGGCCAGAGGTATGTGAATCTCTTCAAAGGCCTGGTTCTGACACAGTCATAGGGAGTACTCAATCAGCCTAGGACCTAAACAATTTGGAAATTTCAGAAAACAACAAGCTTCCCAACTGTAGGATTTCTGTTCCACGCCTGCTCTCTGACATAACTCTTTTATTCCCAGCATGTGATAACACTGAAGAGCTCAGCGCAGGTGAACTCAGGGGCACATTTCACAGTTCTTTGGGGGCTTTCTAGAAAAATAGGCCAGTTTGTAAGGAGTATTGAGCCACTGGATTGGTGTGTGGCCTCTATCTAGAAAAGGTCAGTGTCATCTGAGGGATGCTGCAGAAGGTGGCTGTTGCCATGTGAGTCATCGAGTCTGTATTGGAAATGGTGTGGAAGTGGAGGCTGAATCTGGAACACTGAAAATCGTTTCTGTATTATAAATGTTGGATTTACACATGCAGTGGCTTTCAGTTGACCCTTTCACCCTCAGAATTACAGTGTTATATTCGTTTTTGTTTTTTATAGTCATCATCAGGCAAAGAAAACAAATTACAGAATTTGACATGGCTTTTGCAAATGTGTGCATTTTTGTTCCAAGGAAACAGAAAGGTCACCCTTGGAGAAGGAATTGCCATTCTGTCCTGAGATGCCCCTGAAGCTCTATGTAGAAGACTGAGAATCAAGTTGAAGGCATTGTCTTTCTCCTATTGTGAATAACTAACTTTTGCATTGTGCCTTGAAGAATTCACCAGGTGTTTTCTTTCTTTCTCTCCTTTCTTTTTCTTTTTCCTTCCTTTCTTCTTTCAGGCTAAGGCATTTTGTTAACACCAGGTGTTTTCTTTCTTTTTTTTTTTTTTTTTTCCTTTTTTGAGACATGGTCTGTCTCTCGCCCAGGCTGAAGTGCAGTGGTGTGATCAAGGTTCACTGCAGCCTTGGCCTCTTGGACCCAAGCCATCCTCCCACCTCAGCCTCCTGAGTCGCTGGGACTACAGACAGACCCCACCACACCCAGCTAATTTTTTGTAGAGACAGTTTCACCATGTTGCCCAGGCTGATCTCCATCTCCTGAGCTCAAGCAATCCACCCGCCTTAGCCTCCCAGAGTGCTTAGGATTAGAGCTGTGAGCCACTGCACCCGGTCCACACCAGGTGTTTTCGTTTGTTTGTTTTTTGAGACGGAGTCTCGCTGTTGCCCAGGCTGGAGTGCAGTGGCGCGATCTCGGCTCACTGCTGGCTCCGCCCCCCGGGGTTCATGCCATTCTCCTGCCTCAGCCTCCCACGTAGCTAGGACTGCAGGTGCCCGCCACCTCGCCTGGCTAATTTTTTGTATTTTTAGTAGAAATGGGGTTTCACCGTGTTAGCCAGGATGGTCTTGATCTCCTGACCTCGTGATCCGCCCGCCTTGGCCTCCCAAAGTGCTAGGATTACAGGCATGAGCCACCGCGCCCGGCTGACACCAGGTGTTTTCAAAACTAATATTTCATTCGATTCTCACAGCAATGTATTGAGCAAGGGGTGATGTTGTCTACATTTTTTTTTTTTTTTTTTTTTTGAGACAGAGTCTTGCTCTGTCACCCAGGCTGGAGTGCAGTGGCGCGATCTCGGCTTACTGCAAGCTCCGCCTCCCGGGTTCACGCCATTCTCCTGCCTCAGCCTCTCCGAGTAGCTGGGACTACAGGCACCCGCCACCACGCCCGGCTAATTTTTTTGTATTTTTAGTAGAGACGGGGTTTCACCGTGGTCTCGATCTCCTGACCTTGTGATCCGCCTGCCTCGGCCTCCCAAAGTGCTGGGATTACAAGCGTGAGCCACCGCGCCTGGCCGTTTTCTACATTTTTAAGAAGGGGACTGAGTGTGTTGGCTCACCCCTGTAATCCCAGTGCTTTAAGAGGCCAGGGCAGAGGATCATTTGAGGCTAGGAATTTGAGACCAGCCTGGGCAATATAGTGAGACACTGTCTCCAAAACAAAATTTAAAAATTAGCCAGGCATGGTGGCATGCGCCTGTAGTCTCAGCTACTCAAGAGACTGGTGTGGAGTACTGCTTGAGCCCAGGAGATCAAAGGCTGCAGTGAGCTATGATTTTGCCAGTGCACTCCAGCTGAGGTGACAGAATGAGATCCTGTTTCTAAATTAAAAAAAAAACAAACACACAACTTAAATAGAAGTGTAATTACACGGTTTATTCATGTTAAAGGGCTTTTTTTTTTTTTTTCCCAGAGTATCGCTCTGTCATGAGGCTGGAGTGCAGTGGCACAATCTTGGCTCACTGCAGCCTCCGCCTCCTAGGTTCAAGCGATTCTCCTGCCTCAGCCTCCTAAGTAGCTGGGACTAGAGGCGTGCGCCACCACACCCGACTAATTTTTTTTTTTTTTTTTGTATTTTTAGTAGAGACGGGGTTTCACCATGTTGGCCAGGCTGGTCTCGATCTCCTGACCTCGTGATCCACCTGCCTCAGTCTCCCAAAGTGTTGGGATTACAGGCGTGAGCCACTGTGCCTAGCTAATTAAAGGGCTCTTTTAAAAGGTAATTATTGGTCGGGTGCAGTGGCTTATGCCTGTAATCCCAGCACTTTGGGAGGCCGAGTTGGGTGGATCACGAGGTCAGGAGATCGAGACCATCCTGGCTAACACGGTGAAACCCCGTCTCTACTAAAAAAAATACAAAAATATTAGCCGGGCGTGGTGGCTGGTGCCTGTAGTCCCAGCTACTCGGGAGGCTGAGGCAGGAGAGTAGTGTGAACCTGGGAGGTGGAGTTTGCAGTGAGCCAAGATCACGCCACTGCACTCCAGCCTGGGTGACAGAGTGAGACTCCGTCTCAAAAAAAATAATAAAAATAAAAGGTAATTATTACATGTTTTCATTATCATATTTGGTAATATAATTTAATATTAATCTGTCTTTGGAACATTATTTATAATCAAAGGCAATATTTGAAAACATAGGCAAGGCGTGGTGGTTCACACCTGTAATCCCAGCACTTTGGGAGGCTGAGGCAGGTGGATTACCTGAGGTCAGGAGTTCGAGACCAGCCTGGCCAACATGTCGAAACCCCGTCTCTACTAAAAATACAAAAATTAGCTGGGTGTGGAGGTGCATGCCTGTAATCCCAGCTATTCTGGAGGCTGAGGTAGGAGAATCGCTTGAACTTGGGAGGTGGAGGTTGCAGTGAGCCGAGATCGCACCACTGCACTCCAGCCTGGGAGACAGAGCAAGACTCCATCTCAGAAAAAAAAAGAGAAAATGATGTTGACCTAACATTAACGACTTTGCTTGATACAAACCTAAAAACAAAGTTCTGGGTTTAAAAAAAAAGTTATGTATGTATGAATAAATGAATGACAAGGTCTCGTTGTCTTGCCCAGGCTGGAGTGCAGTGGTGCAATCGTGACTCATTGCAGCCTCAAACTCCTGGGCTCAAGCAATCCTCCTGCCTCAGCCTCTCTGTAGCTAGGACTACAGGTGTGTGCCACTACACCAGGCTAATTTTTAATAGACACGCGGTCTTGCTATGTTGCCCAGGCTGGTTTCAAACTCCTGGCCTCAAGCAGTCTTCCCACCTTAGCCTTCCATATTACTAGGATTACAGGTGTGAACCACCACATCTGGCCTATTTATTTTTTATTTATTTTTATTTTTTTGAGATGGAGTTTTGCTCTTGTTGCCCAGGGTAGAGTGCAATGGTGCAATCTCGGCTCACTGCAACTTCCGCCTCCTGGGTTCAAGCAATTCTCCTGCCTCAGCCTCCTCAATAGCTGGGAATACAGGCGTGCAACACCATGCCTGCTAATTTTGTATTTTTAGTAGAGATGGGGTTTCTCCATGTTGGTCAGGCTGGTCTCGAACTCCTGACCTCAGGTGATCTGCCCACCTCGGCCTCCCAAAGTGCTGAGATTACAAATGTGAGCCCCCACACTGGGCCCGGCCTATTTTTTTTTTTTTTTAAAGATAGGGTCTCACTCTATTGCTCCAGCTGAAGTGCAGTGGTACAATCAAAGCTCACGGCAATCTCCAACTCCTGGGTTCAAGGGATCCTCCCACCTTAGCCTTCCAAGTAGCTAGGACTATAGGTGCAAGCCACTAAGCTCATTTTAAAAATTTTTTGTAGAGCTGAGATCTCACTATGTTGCCTAGCTGGTCTTGAACTCCTGGCCTCAAGCAGTTCTCCCACCTCAGCCTTTCAAATCTCAGATTACAGACATGAGCCATTGCATGTAGTTACTTTAAATTTTTTTTTTTTTTTTTTTTTGAGACGGAGTCTTGCTGGGATGCCCAGGCTGGAGTACAGTGGGGCGATCTCGGCTCACTGCAACCTCCACCTCCTGGGTTCAAGCGATTCTCCTGCCTCAGCCTCCCGAGCAGCTGGGATTACAGTCGCCCGCCACCACTCCCGGCTAATTTTTGTATTTTTAGTAGAGACGGGGTTTCACCATATTGGCCAGGCTGGTCTGGAACTCCTGACCTCCTGGGATTACAGGCATGAGCCACCGTGCCTGGCCTAAGCTTGACTACTTTAGGGACCTCATAAAAGTTGAATCATACAGTGCTTGTCTTTTGGTTACTGGTTTGTTTCACTTAGCATAATGTTCTCAGGCTCATCCCTGTTGTATTAATAGCATGTGATAGGATTTCTTTCCTTTTTTTTTTTCTTTTTCTTTTTCTTTCTTTCTTTTTTTTTTTTTTTTTTTTTTTGAGACAGGGTCCAGGCTGGAGTCCAGTGGCATGATCACAACTCACTGCAGCCTTTACCTCCTGGGCCCAAGTGAATCTTCCCTCCTCAGCCTCCCAGGTAGCTGGGACTATGGGCACACACCACAACGCCTGGCTAATTTTTGAAATTTTTTGTAGAGATGGGGGTATTGCTGTATTGCCTAGGCTGGTCTTGAACTGCTGGGCTCAAGCAATCCTCTTGCCTTGGCGCCTCAAAGTGCTGGGATTATAGGTGTGAGCCACCTCTCCTGGCCAAAACCCCCTCTTTTTATAGATGAGATACTTGCTCCAAGTTGCACAGCTGGTTTGGTCTCTTGACTATAGATTCCAGAGGCATTGGTGGAACACTTGATCATGCTGGCTTCAGCATCTGCATGTTAACAAGCTCTTCTCATTACTTCTCTCCACTTTAGTTTCACTGTCCCACCCCTAAGCTTCTTTGGCCTCTGTGAAGCACAGAGTTTCCCGGTCTGAGTGGATCTAAGTCTCCTGCTCTCCTCCCACAGATACTATGGCGGGACTGAGTTTATTGATGAACTGGAGACCCTCTGTCAGAAGAGAGCCCTGCAGGCCTATAAGCTGGACCCACAGTGCTGGGGGGTCAACGTCCAGCCCTACTCAGGTGATTGTCTCATCCATATGGCCCGGTGCAGCCTCTTCATGTGCATCCCCCAGGGCCGACATGCACCAAGAAGAGTCCTAAGAAGGACTGCCATAGGCCCAGCCCAGTGGCTCATGCCTGTAATCCCAGCACTTTGGGAGGCAGAGGCAGGCAAACCACCTGAGGCCGGGAGTTCAAGACCAGCCTGACCAACATGGAGAAACCCGGTCTCTACTAAAAATACAAAAATTAGCTGGGTATAGTGGCACATGCCTATAATCCCAGCTACTCAGAGGCTGAGGCAGGAGAATTGCTTGAACCCGGGATGCAGAGGTTGCGGTGAGCCGAGATCGTGCCATTGCACTCCAGCCTGGACAACAAGAGCGACACTCCATCTCAAAAAAAAAAAAAAAAAAAAAAAGAACTGCCATAAATAAAAGATAAGTCACACATCCCTCTGCATTGCCCTTGGGCTTCCAGCTCTGTACCCCCTCCTAGGAAGTGCCCTCTCTCTGAACTTCACCTCTCAAGGCTGGTGGTGAAGGGGCACCTCCTGGAGCTCAGGGAAGGCACGAGGCCTGTTCTCGCCACTCGGGTGAAGGCTTAGTGGCCAAGGTCCCGGATGCCGCGTGGTACCTCGGTTAGAAATAATCGTGTCTCCTCTGGTCCACTCATTTCAGGCTCCCCTGCAAACTTTGCTGTGTACACTGCCCTGGTGGAACCCCATGGGCGCATCATGGGCCTGGACCTGCCGGATGGGGGCCACCTGACCCATGGGTTCATGACAGACAAGAAGAAAATCTCTGCCACGTCCATCTTCTTTGAATCTATGCCCTATAAGGTAAGCATGTGTTTCTCTCCTAGCTTTTATTTCCTTGGGAAACCTCTGATGCTTGGCTGTGCCTGTAGGGATAAGTTTGGTTTATGTGTCACTACAGGAAGTCCCCACCTTGCACCGTTTTTAATTTCCTTGCCATGGGGACTCCTCAGACTTTCAGGACCCGCTGGGGCAGCTGGGATGGAGAGACGAGGGTCTGACCTGAGGCCACAGGGAAACCAGTGAGGGAGGCAACTACTGAGGAGAGTTCAGATGAGGCAGGGGCAGTGGCAACTCCTGGGAATAACAACCCTGGGGAATAGCAACCAGGTCACTACAGTTGGACCCCAGCAACAGCCACCACCTCCACAGCTCTGCCCTCTCCTGGTGACATCTCTGCTCGGAGCCCCTGTGGGCCAGCAGCAGCACAAGGATGCAGTAGCTACAGGGATGGCAACGTCCCCAGCTCCAGCACCAAAACCAGCAGCCTGGCGCCATCCACAGCTACAGTCCTCTATGGGCACATTAGGGCCAGCCCCTGCCTGTGTGTAGTGGCTACAGAGGAACAGACAGTGGTTTGACTTAGGACATTCAACTTTAGGATAGTGCAAAAGTGACATGCGTTATTAGCTGTACTTCAAGCCCCCCCAAACGACCATTCTGCTTTTCAGTTTCAGTACAGTATTCAGTAGATTACATGAGATAGTCAACAATGTATTATAAAATAAGCTTTGTGTTTAACTGTCTTGCCCAGTGTAGGGTACCACAGTGTTCTCAGCATGTTTAAGGTAGGCCAGGCTAGGTTGTGATGTTCAGTAGGTTAGGTATATTACATGCATTTTTGACTTTATGATATTTTCAGCTTAATGATGAGTTTATTGGAATGTAACCCCGTAAGTGGAGGAGCACCTGTACAGCTCAGGTGTACACCCCATTGCCATTGCCACCCCACTGCACATACCTGATAATGCAGCCAGCCCAGCAGTGGAACCAACACCATCAGAATCAGTGCCAAGGGCTGCCTCTAGGGTGTGCTGGGCCCCAGGCAAATATTTGTTTTGCCTGGGACCCTGTCTGTATAAACAGTTGGGTCAAAAAATGCCTGTAAGATGCGTGGGCTTATTCAGGCATGGTGATTTATCTATAAAGATGAAGGATAATGGGGAGAAGAGGTTACTTGCTTATTCTTTTAGTGTCCAGTGTTGGTGATTCTTTCTACTGTCCAGGAACCATCTTTTCATGTTCTTTATTAATAAATGTGCCATTCCTGCTTAGTTTCATGTTTGTTACCATGAAAAAAGGTAGCATTGCATCTTTCTGCTTGGCTGGCATTGCATGGTCTTGGGTGCATGCTCTCCGTGGTTCTGTGTGTACTCAGCCTTTGTCTCAGTGCTGGTGATTGCACGTGCGCTCTTTTTTGCAGTCATTTCTTTTCACAGAACGCCTAGGTGTTTGCAGTCACAGTTCTCCTCATTGGCCAAGGCCAGCCTTGAAGCTAGATTTTGAAACATGTCACAATAGTAACAAAATAGTTTGTCTTGGCTGGGCTCGGTGGCTCACGCCTGTAATCCCAGCACTTTGGGAAGCTGAGGTGGGCAGATCACCTGAGGTCAGGAGTTCGAGACCAGCCTGGCCAACATGTCTCTACTAAAAATACAAAAAATTCCCCGGGTGTGGTGGTGCACACCCATAGTTCCAGCTACTCAGGAGGCCGAGGCAGGATAATTGCTTGAACCTGGGAGGCGGAGGTTGCAGTGAGCCAAGATCGCTCCATTGCACTCCAGAGTGGGCAACAAGAGTGAAACTCCATCTCAAAATAAATAAATAAATAAAGGCCAGGCGCGGTTGCTCACGCTTGTAATCCCAGCACTTTGGGAGGCTGAGGCAAGCGGATCATGAGGTCAGGAGTTTGAGACCAGCCTGGCCAACACAGTGAAACCCCGTCTCTACTAAAAATACGTGGTGGTGCGCTCCTGTAATCCCAGCACTTTGGGAGGCCAAGGTGGGTGGATCATCCGAGGTCAGGAGTTCGAGACCAGCCTGGCCAACATGGTGAAACCCTTCTCTACTAAAAATACAGAAATTAGCCAGATGTGCTGGCGGGCACCTGTAATCCCAGCTACTCAGGAGGCTGAGGCAGGAGAACCACTTGAACCTGGGAGGCGGAGGTTGCAGTGAGCCTAGATTGCACCAGTGCACTCCAGCCTAGGTGACAGAGCAAGACTCCAACTCCAAAAAAAAAAGAAAGAATCTGCATCCCGCACCCAGTTCCCTCCAGCCACCCCCGTCTTTCATGTACATTGTGCAGGCTGCAGTCCTGTGGGTGCAGTGAGGGGACCCACCTCAGGATGGGCATGGAGAGGTGGGGCCTGGGACCCTGGCCAGCTTGGGCAGCAGGAGGTGCAGCTCACCCACTGTGGGGGTGATGTGAGTCCTGCCCTCAGTGGACAGGAGGAGGAGACAGACCTTATTGGCATTCACCAGCAGCCAGAGGCAGCTTACCTCCACCCCACCGGGCTGCAGAGTTGGAGGTCAGGGGGTGTCCCAGGGCCACTGCCCTGCCCAGCCTTCACCAGACCGCCTGCCTCCACCTTCAGCCCCAGCCCCCCTCCACAGCAAGAGCCCCACGCAGGGCCAGCCTAGAGCAACAGCAACATTAACCTTCTATTTTGTGTTTTTGGCCCATCCCCGCTGTAACTAGAGAAATCCTCCCTGTCCTTGGTCCTAAGTGACTGCTGGGGTCTCCTTCTTTATCCTCTGTGCACTGTGGACCCCATCTGCAGTTTATTATAAATGCCTGTGAATTCTAGGAGTTGTTCTGTTGTCTCATTTTCAAGATTAAAAAAAGAAAATAAAAACCTTTGAAAAACCCATTAAATTAAAAAGGGAGAAAGCAGCACAGGCTTTTTTTTCTTGTTTGGTAATTGTGGCTACACAAAAAATTTTAGAATTATGTCCATTTTTTTAATCTTTTTTTTTTTTTTTTTCCTTTTTGTGGAGAACAAGGTCTCACTGTGTTGCCCAGGCGGGTCTCAAACTCCTGGACTCAAGCTATCTTCCTGCCTCTGCCTCCCTAAGAGCTGGGATTACAGGCGTAAGCCACCATGCCCGGTGAATTACGTCCATTTTTACTGGACGTCAGCTGTTGATATTTCATTTCATAAAACAGTTTCTTTGCCAAATTCAGGTGACTGAGAAAGAACCACTCCCTTGAAGCAAAACACAGCAAACAAAACCACAAATCATCTTTCAGCTTGACTTTCTAGATGAGGTCTTGGTTCCCGAAACCTTGTGGCAAGCTTCTATAGTTGGGTTGGATTATAAGTGCCTTTTTTATTTGGAAAGAGTGACCACCAATCCTGAAACCTTTCACTCCAGATGTGCTGGTAGTTTCTGAGGGGGCCACCAAGGTAAGAGGAAGGAAGGTTGGGGCAGGGCCTTCAGAACAGGGAGCCTCTCTGCCCGTCACCTCTTCCCTGAGGCTTCTCAGATCCCAGAGCCCAGTTTTTCCTGTGGTGCACTCTGTGCTCTGCTGGTTATGTGTGCTTCCCTGTGACTTTTTTTTTTTTTTTTTTTTTTTTAAGACAGCATCTGGCTCTGTCTCCCAGCCTGGAGTGCAGTGGCTCTGTCTAGGCTCACTGCAACCTCTGCCTCCCGGGCTCAAGCGATCTTACCTCTTCAGCCTCCCGAGTAGCTGGGACTAGAGGCGCATGCCACCATGCCTGGCTAATTTTTGTATTTTTTGTGGAGACAAAGTTTTGCCATGTTGCCCAGGCTGGTCTTGAACTCCTGGGCTCAAGTGATCTGCCCAACTCAGCCTCCCAAAGTGCTGGTATTACAGACATGAGCCACCACATCTGGCTGACCCTTTTTTTTTTTGAGACAAAGTTTCGCTCTTGTCTCCCAGGCTGGAGTGCAGTGGCATGATCTCAGCTTACTACAACCTCTGCCTCCCAGGTTTAAGCGATTCTCCTCCCTCAGCTTCCCGAATCGCTGGGACTGCAGGTGTGTACCACCATGCCTGGCTAATTTTGTGTTTTTAGTAGAGGTGGGGTTTCACCATGTTGGCCAGGCTGGTCTCGAACTCCTGACCTCAGGTGATCTGACCCCCTCGGCCTCCCAAAGTGCTGGGATTACAGATGTGAGCCACCATGCCCGGCTGGCCCGTATGTTTACAGAAGTTTAATAAAATGAACTTCCTAAGAGATGTGTTGCCAGAAAAGAAAAATAAATTATTTTAAATTTTACATGAGATCTACAGTCTGTTTGGAATTGACTTCTTTTTTTTAAAACAAATTATATATAATTATGGGATGCACAGTGATATTATGATTTGTATATACAGTGTGGAATTATTGAATCAAGTTAACTAACATATCCCGCTCCCTAAATATTTATTATTTTTCTTCCTGTCTAACTGCAACTTTGTACCCTTTGCTCAGTATCTTTCCATTGTCCGCCACCCTGCAGTGACTGGTAACCACATTCTACCCTGCTTCTGTGAGTTTTATTTATTTATTTATTTTATTTTATTTATTTTTTTCAAGACGGAGTCTGACTTTGTCGCCCAGGCCAGAGTGCAGTGGCATCATCTCAACTCACTGCAACCTCTGCCTCCTGGGTTCAAGTGATTCTCCTGCCTCAGCCTCCCGAGTAGCTGGGATTACAGGCATACGCCACGACGCCTGGCTAATTTTTGTATGTTTAGTAGAGACGGGGTTTCACCATGTTGGCCAGGCTGGTCTCAAACTCCTGTCCTCAGGTGGTCCACCTGCCTCGGCCTCCCAAAATGCTGGAACTGCAGGCATGAGCCACCATGCCCAGCAGTTCGATTGTTTTAGATTTCACATAGAAGTAAGATCACATGGCCAGGTGTGGTGGCTCACACCTATAATCTCAGCACTTTGGTAGGTCGAAGTAGGAGGCTCACTTGAGTTCAGGAGTTCGAGACCAGCCTGGGCAACGTGGCGAAACCCCATCTCTACAAAAATATAAAAATTAGCCGGGTGTGGTGGCACTGCCTGTGGTCCCAGCTATTCAGGAGGCTGAGTGGGAGAATCGCTTGAGCCCGGGAGGTGGAGGTTGCAGTAAGCTGAGATGGTGCCACTGCACTCCAGCCTGAGTGACAGAGTGAGACTCTGTCTTAAAAAAGAAGTGAGATCATGCAGTATTTGTCTTTCTGAGCCTGGCCTATTTCACTTAGCATAAGGTCCTCCAAGTTCATCAGTGTTGTTGCAAATGACAGAATTTCTTTTTTCAGGCTGATTATTATTACATTGTGCATATATATATGTATGTGTCACATTTCCTTTGTCCATTCATCTATTGATGGACATGGGTTTATTCCGTAACTTGGCTATTGTGAATAGTGCTGCAGTGAACATGGGAGTGCACACGTCTCTTTGACATACGATTTCAAGTTCTTAGGATATAGATTCACAAGTGGGATTGCTGAATATGGAATTGATTTGTGTGGGTGAGGCAGGCATCCAGATAACATTTTTGTCCAAATGGATGCCCACTTGATCTAGTGCCATTGATTGAAAAGGTCATCCTCTCCCCATTGCACTGCAGCGTCACCATTGGCATGGCTCCAATGACCTGTGTTGCGTGTGGTTCTGCTTCTGGTTAAGCCAGATGCTCTGCCCTTCCACGAATGCATGCTGCCTTAATTACTATAATTTGTCAAGCATTTTGTGACACAAAATACACAACACAATGATGTTTTGTGTAAAGGTTTGGTATGTCTTTCCTTTTATGGTTTTTGTTACTTACATTTCATTTTCTATCTTTCTTGCTTTTATATACTTTTTGGTTTTCTTTTTCTTTGTTTTTTTTGAGATGGAGTCTTGCTCTATCGCCCAGGCTGGAGTGCTGGAGTGCAGTGGCATAATCTCGGCTCACTGCAAGCTCCGCCTCCCAGGTTCATGCTATTATCCTGCCTCAGCCTCCCAAGTAGCTGGGACTACAGGCGCCCGCCACCATGCCTGGCTAATTTTTTGTATTTTTAGTAGAGACGGGGTTTCACTGTGTTAGCCAGGATGGTCTCTATCTCCTGACCTCATGATCTGCCCGCCTCAGCCTCCCAAAGTGCTGGGATTACAGGTGTGAGCCACTGCACCCGGCCCCTACTTTTTGTTTTTCAATGCTGTATCCAGTGACCTTGCTAAATTTGCTTATTCTAACAGTTGGCCCCTAGCATCTTGATTTTCTAGGTATATTATGTTGTCTGTGTGTAATGTCAGTTTGTAAATTTCTTCTTTCCTAATCGTTATGCCTTTTGTTTCTTTTTCTTGCCTCATTATACTTGGAATAGAAGTGGTATTAGCAGGCATTTTGGTCTTGTTCCTGAAGGTAACCGTTTTGGTTTACATTGTGTGGTCCCGTCACATTTGTTTCAATCTGCAGGTGGTTTTTGGTTCCTTCTCAGGGGGTAGTGCCCCGGTAGCAGGGCTCACTACAACCCTGGGACTCCTCAGGGACTCCTGGGTCTGTGAGCCATACTTGGTTGAGCAGACTGAACACACCAGTATCCTGTTTCACCCTCAAGTCCTCATCTAGGACATCATTCCTCTTGTCATGGCGGGTGGAGCGAGTTCAAGTGGGAGGACAGGAGGCAGGTGTGGCTGGAGGAAGCAGCCTGAACCTGCCTCCCTGACATTCCACAGGTGAACCCAGACACTGGCTACATCAACTATGACCAGCTGGAGGAGAACGCACGCCTCTTCCACCCGAAGCTGATCATCGCAGGTGATGCGCGGGGTGGAAAGTGACCTTGTTCACCAGTAGCCTGGTGCCTCTTACAGAATGAGGATGGAAAGATGTTCCCACCCTGTTGAGCCCACTGCTAGTTTCTGCCCTGGATAACTGAGTTTCTGGGGTCCACATATATTAGTTTCTTTCAGGATACAGATGTGTGTTTGCTGCTTTTTGTGCTATGTAGATTAAGATCTGAGACTGTTCTCAGAGAAGCATCTAGAGATGTCAGGCCCTGACTGGGCTGGCAGTAGTAGTTGGGGCCATCTCAACCACCAAGACGTTGAAGAGTTAGAGTGGTTGTCTTTAGCACAGAGGTGCTTTTTGAGGGCATTCTCCATTTTTGCTCTAAGATTTTAGGGGAAGAAATCTCTGGGCTTTCAGATCTGCATATCTAGAGGCCACTGTGAAGCCAACTCAGCTGGCCCATGGACATCTCTGATGCAGCTGTGTCACCTTTCCTGTCTCAGGAACCAGCTGCTACTCCCGAAACCTGGACTATGCCTGGCTACGGAAGATTGCAGATGAGAACGGGGCGTATCTCATGGCGGACATGGCTCACATCAGCGGACTGGTGGCGGCTGGCGTGGTGCCCTCCCCATTTGAACACTGCCACGTGGTGACCACTACCACTCACAAGACCCTGCGAGGCTGCCGAGCTGGCATGATCTTCTACAGGAAAGGTGTGCTCCCGAATGTTGGGTACAGACGGGTACCATGGTTTACATTTCTCCCGTGGGGGTTCAGATTCAGTTGAGGGAGCTGGGAAAAACTCTGACCTGGGATCCTTGGAAAATATTAAGATCCCAGTCCCTTAAAGAGCTGCTTAGGAAGGAGCAGTGAGGCTTTACAGAAAGGATTCCCGGCCAAGTGCAGTGGCTCGCGCCTGTAATCCCAGCACTTTGGGAGGCCGAGGCGGGCAGATCACGAGGTCAAGAGATCAAGGCCTTCCTGGCTAACACGGTGAAACCTCGTCTCTACTAAAAACACAAAAAATTAGCCGGGTGTGGTGGTGGGCACCTGTAGTCCCAGCTACTCGGGAGGCGAAGGCAGGAGAATGACATGAACCCGGGAGGTGGAGCTTGCAGTGAGCCGAGATTGTGCCACTGTACTCCAGCCTGGGCGACACAGCGAGACTCCGTCTCAAAAAAGAAAAAAAAGGAATCCCCAGAAGGAGACCGTCAGCCACACAGCTCCTGCTTCACTTTTGTGCATCCAGGTCCTAGGAACACAGGAGGGGGATCAGCAACCACTATGTGTTAGGATGGTGCTGGTCACTGAACTCGAGAGGCAGGTGTTTGAATGAAAGGAGGGTGCATGGCTGGCTGGGGGCTACTGGGAGGCCTCACAAGGCTACATTATTCTGGTGAACTTATAGTGGTCCGTCACGTTTCTCCAAGAGAAAGACTCATAGTAGTCAAACTAGAAGACGTGGATGTATAAACATTAATATCATTTTAGTGAAGGTTTTTCTTTCCATTACCTTATAACCTACCCCTAGGCACTCCCCTTATTTTCGAATTCCCATACCTGGGAAAGCTTGTTAGTGGTCAGGTCATCATTTAGCCTGTGGTGAGACCTGATGCGCCAACTTTGCATCAGCAGAGACACCAGCCCTCTGGTGACTACATTACTCTTACCTGATGCAGGGTCTTCTTGCCCAGCCCCTGGCTGGGACTAGACACAGCCACATGCCCCCTCAGCTTCTCAGCACCCCGTTGCCTCTCTGCTCCTCCAAGGACCGTTTTTAGCTGTGCTGATGTTTCTGAGGCAGGTAGCCATTCCCACCCGCCCAGGAGACATTTGGTTTTTTCCCCCACTGTGTGTTGATGTGATTCATTTCATCCAGTGCTGAGGGAGTTTGGAGCCAGCCTATCAGAGCAAATACTGGCTCTGCCACACACCCACTGTATGACTTTAGGGCTAGTTGTACAGCCTTTCTGTTCCTCATTTCCTCACCTCTAGAGTGGGGACTGTAATAATAGTACCTGTCCCTTTGGACTGCTGTTTTGAGGATTAAATGAATTTATGTAAAGTGATTAGAGCAGTTCTTGGCTCACTAGAAGCTCTAGATAGATGTTAATTGTTACCGATTATGACTGAATAGTAGCTATTATTGATGGTTAACTTTTTCTCAGAAAGCAACCTTATTCTCCATATTTAGCCACATGAGCATTGTCTCCTTCAACGCATCTTGGAGACTCTTTAAATTTTATTTTTGGGGACAGGGTCTCACTCTGTCACTCAGGCTGCAGTGCAGTAGTGCAATCAAAGCTCACTGCAACTTCAACTTCCTGGGCCCAAGCAATCCTCCTACCTCACCCTCCCGCGTAGCTGGGACCACAGGTACGCGCCACCATGCCTGGCTAATTTTTAAATTTTTCTGTGGACATGGGTTCTCTCTTTGTTACTCATGCTGGTCTTGAACTCCTGGGTTCAAGTGATCCTCCCACCTCTGCCTCCCAAAGTGCTGGGATTATTACATGGACACTTTTTTTGTTTTTCCTCGGAGATGGAGTTTTGCTCTTGTCGCCCAGGCTGGAGTGCAGTGGTGCAATCTCGGCTCGCTGCAACCTCCGTCTCCCGGGTTCAACCCGTTCTCCTGCTTCAGCCTCCCGAGTAGCTGGAATTACAGGTGCCCACCACCACGCCCAGCTAATTTTTTTTTTTTTTTTTTTTTTGAGAGGGAGTTTCGCGCATGTTGCCCAGGCTGGAGTGCAATGGCGTGATCTCAGCTCACCGCAACCTCCGCCTCCCAGGTTCAAACGATTCTCCTGCCTCAGCCTCCCTAGTAGATGGGATTACAGGCATGTGCCATCACGCCCGGCTAATTTTGCATTTTTAGTAGAGACGGGGTTTTCCATGTTGGTCAGGCTGGTCTTGAACTCCCGACCTCAGGAGATCTGCCCGCCTCGGCCTCCCAAAGTGCTGGGATTACAGGCATGAGCTACCATGCCCGGCACGCCCAGCTAATTTTTGTATTATTAGTAGAGACAGGGTTTCACTATGTTGACCAGGCTGGTCTTGAACTCCTGACCTTAACTGATCCACCTGCCTCAGCCTCCCAAAGTGCTGGGATTACAGGTGTAAGCCACCGCGCCCAGCCACATGGACATTTCTTTAAGGAAAGATGTCCAGGGCAAATTCTTGAATTCTTGGTTACAATGTTAGTGGAGGGAAATTTCTGTCCTTTTTTTTTTTTTGAGACAGAGTGTCACTCTGTCACCCAGGCTGGAGTGCAGTGGCACGATCTTGGCTCACTGCAACCTCTGCCTCCCAGGTTCAAGCAATTCTGCCTCAGCCTCCCGAGTAGCTGGGACTACAGGTGCACACCACCATGCCCGGCTAATTTTTGTATTTTTAGTAGAGACAGGGTTTCACCATGTTGGTCAGACTAGTCTCAAACTCCTGACCTCGTGATCCGCCTGCCTTGGCCTCCCAAAGTGCTGGGATTACAGGTGTGAGCCACCGCGTCCAGCCTGTCCTTTCATTTTTAAGGCCTTGTTCTAGTTGTGTTAAGAAGAGATGCCATCAGAGGAGGCAGGTGGACAGCTGAGGTGCTGAAACCAGCATTCCAGCCAGAGTCATCCATGATGTCCTCGTTTCCAAAAAATAAGGATGCTGGTCTACCCTCAGGAGACAAGGGACCCCTCTGTTCCACTGCGTTACAAACCAGTTCTCCATGCCAGGATAAAGGCCAGGCTTGTGCTTGATACTTCCCTGGCCAGTCTAGGTTTGAGCCTAAAAAAAAAAGAGGGGACAGCCCGTATGATCCCATTGTGATGTTTTTCTTCCTCCAGGAGTGAAAAGTGTGGATCCCAAGACTGGCAAAGAGATTCTGTACAACCTGGAGTCTCTTATCAATTCTGCTGTGTTCCCTGGCCTGCAGGGAGGTCCCCACAACCACGCCATTGCTGGTAAAACATCATCTGCCTCTGCTCATCCTGTGGCCCCTAATTCCCATCTCACCTGTCCTCCAAAATCATGTGCCAGGACTTCCACGCTGGGGAAAAAGCTGGAGGGCTGTCTCTGTCCAGGAGATGCTAACACAGAGTAGGGCATGGTTGAGAGTGGCCTAAGGTAGGGACAGTAGGGAATGGCGTCCATGCCACGTGTACGGCCACCCAGAGGCAAACCTGTGGGTCAGGCCGAGTTTTGTAAAGTACATGGCGCCCTCTTAGGGAAGGAATCTGAAAATTAGGAGAGGGCAAAGCACAGGTGAGAGAGATTGGGGTCCAGACCCTGCAGGATGAGCCCCCTTGCCCTTGATGGACCTGGCCTATGGTGGTGGAGGCCCCTGTGTGTGACCCTCACACCCTGCACCAGTGCCACATCAGTGACCCCTGAGTCAGATTCCATGCCTGCCCAGCAGGTTCTCATTGACTTGTTCTTTGTCTCTTTATACAAGTAGCTTAGGACATTTGTGATGACTCAAGAGTTATCCCACTGCCTTCATGGAACAAGGACATTGGTAGAACTCATTCCCGCTAAGGGGCTCAGGAGGAAGGTGTAGCTTCTCAGTCAGGAGACGCACGAGCACTTTTAGAGAGGAACCTGGGGACAACAGCGATTGGGAGATATTAGGCATAAAGGGTGGAAAGAGCTGGGATCCCGGGTGTGTTCTCATGTTCTCCCATCACACCTACACACTTGGCACCCATGGCTGCTTCAACTCTGGGATGCAGGGATCACCCCATCCCCAGCTGCTCTGGACGCCCTTTCCAGTTGTTTTCACAAGTATTGATTGGAGGCTCTGTGCAGGACGCAGGCCCGTGGGTTCTCCTTGTCCTCCATTCTCTGTGTCCCTTGAAGCAGCCCTCAGGACTGAATGCGAGATACCAGATGAGTCTGAATGGTGCAGGGTAGGACGAAGGCTGCACCTCCTACCTGCGCTCTGACCTTAGAGAGCTGCATAATCTGACATCAGAGCATTGGCTCTTAGGGCTGCTAAGTAATCATTTTCACACATCAAGATTAAAAAGGATGTAAAATCCACCTTGCTTAACAGCTTTGGTATGGTAATGTTAGCACAGAACTTCCATGCTTAGGGAAAGGTTACCTCAACAGCAGTTCCTCAGAGAGAAGCATATCAGCTGGGTGCGGTGGCTCATGCCTATAATCCCAGCACTTTGGGAGGCTGAGGCGGGTGGGTCACTTGAGCCCAGGAGTTTGAGACCAGCCTGGCCAACATGGAGAAAGCCCATCTCTACCAAAAATATAAAAAATTAGCCAGGCGTGGCCAGGCGCAGTGGCTCACACCTGTAGTCCCAGCACTTTGGGAGGCTGAGATGGACGGATCACTTGAGGTCAGGAGTTCCAGACCAGCCTGGCCAACATACAGTGAAACCCTGTCTCCACTAAAAAATACAAAAATTAGCTGGACGTGGTGGCACGTGCCTGTAGTCCCAGCTACTTGGGAAGCTGAGGCAGGAGAATCACTTGAACCCAGGAGGCGGAGGTTGCAGTGAGCCGAGATCGTGCCACTGCACTCCAGCCTCAGCAACAGAGCGAGACTCCATCTCTTAAAAAAAGTTAGCCAGGTGTGTTAGGACACACCTGTAGTCCCACCTACTTGGGAGACTGAGATGGGAGGATCATCTGAGCCCTGAACGTCAAGGCTGCAGTGAAATGTGATCACACCACTGTACTGCAGCCTGGGCAATGGGAGTGAAACCCTGTCTCAAAAAATATAAAAATTTTTTTTGGCTGGGCACGGTGCGCATGCCTGTAATCCCAGCACTTGGGGAGGCCAAGGCAGGCGGATCACTTGAGGTCAGGAGTTCAAGACCAGCCTGGCCAATATAGTGAAACCCTGCCTCTACTAAAAATACCAACAAAAATTAGCTGGGCATGGTGGCATGTGCCTGTAGTCCCAGCTGTTCGGGAGGCTGAGGCAGCAGAATCACTTGAACTTGGGAGGCAGAGGTTGCAGTGAGCCGAGATCATACCACTGCACTCCAGCCTGGGCAACAAGAGTGAAACTCCATCTCAAAAAAATAATAATAATAAATAATTTTTTTAAATATATCATTTTGGAGGAAAATGTAATCCAACCCAAAAGCAAGGGGTGACGTTGAGAAGCAAGGAAGCTTGAATAAAAACAGGAATGTTGTTTGACTCATCATCTGTGTGTGATTCTATCCTAGCCTCCTGACCCATTGTCTCTTCCTGTCCAGGGGTTGCTGTGGCACTGAAGCAAGCTATGACTCTGGAATTTAAAGTTTATCAACACCAGGTGGTGGCCAACTGCAGGGCTCTGTCTGAGGCACTGACGGAGCTGGGCTACAAAATAGTCACAGGTACAGACACAGATGGTGTTCGGCAGGCCTGTTCTTGTGGTTGCATTAAGGCTTGCTTCTCAGTTTGTGCAACCAGGATGTGGCCCAGGCTCTGCTGCAGCAGCTGCAATGACTGGGGCCCACCTTGGGAGGAGGTCAGCCTCGCCTCCAGCTGGAAAGCCTCCCCCTGCCTCAGACCAGCGAGCCGTCCCCTGGGGTGAGCCACAGATGATGGGAATAGTAGTTGCCATTGGTCACCAGCATAAGGACTGCTTGTCCTCAGAACAGCTTTGCAGGAGGATGACCTGAGGCTCAACTGAGAGGTTGGGCTGTAGTGGTCACACACCTGGTAGGTGGCAGAGCCAGGACTGTGTGGTGATGCCTTGCACTGTGCCATGGGAGTGTCTTCTCTCACCCCGCTGAGCTGAGGGTGCAGGGGCTCTCCCCTCCCAGTTTGCTGCATGTTCCTGGGAAGTTGGCTTGCTATAGCCATGTTTGCTTGGATCTGTACATTCTGGAGCTGATGGGCTGTGAATGAGATGGACTTCCCAGGTCAGGGCCCCACTCTGGGGTGCCATCCACCTCACAGTCACAGCAGCTTTCCACGGGGAGAACGCATTTTTTTGGCAGGCAGCATACTCAGTCCTCCTGAGGAAGGGCGATTTTATACCTAGTCCCACAAGACTGCCGATTGTGCTAGCAGTGGTGTGGTCCAGGAATATGGGTCCTGCTGTGTGTAGACCCGAGTGCCCACTCTCTGCACCGTGTCCTTTGCCCTTTACAGGGATTACAGGCCCTCTGGTCTAAGGAGTGGGACTCCCACCCAATCCTGCATGTGTGGCAGTGCCTGAGAAGGCCGGGCCAGTGCTGTCTCCTCAGCAGTACCAGCCGCATCCTCTTTTATGTTCTACTTCACTTACTTTCTGTTCTCCCTTCATCCTCCATGTCTTCAAATAATAAAGCTCAAGAAGCCCTCGTGCGGACTGCTTTGGCTCAGGAGTCCCCAACCTCCAGGCCACGGACTAGTACTGGTTTGTGGTCTGTTAGGAACCCGGCCGCACAGCAGGAAGTGAGCTGGGCCCAGAGCATTGCCACCTGAGCTCCGCCTCCTGTCAGATCAGTGGCAGCATTAGATTCTTATAGGAGCTGAACCCTGTTTTGAACTGCACATGTGAGGGATCCAGGTTGGGCCTAGACACTTTCGAGAAACTATCTTTTTTTCCTTCTGATTATACCTGCATCCTTATGAGAATCTAATGCCCGATGATTTGAAGTGGAAGTTTCATCCCAAAACCATCCCCCGATGCCATCCGTGGAAAAACTGTCTTCCACATAACCAGTTCCTGGTGCCAAAAAGGCTGGGGACCACTGCTTTAGGTCCCTGTTTCTTAAACTTGGATGTGCACACCACCCCTGGGGCTGTTGGTGCAATGCAGATTCTGACCAGGCCTTGGGTGATGCTGGTCTGGGAGCCAACCTTGGAGTTGTGAGGGTTTAGGCCATAGTCCCTGTCACCATGGGCATCTCATGGCATGGACCTGCCCCCTCCCTGGTGACTTTGTCATTGTCACTCTGCCATCTGAGGACCCAATGCACACGGTTGAAACAGATATTGCTTGCGAATGCCCTCTTTGGTGCCTGGTGCTATGAGAAGCACTATGTCCAGTATCTTACTTAAACCTCATGACAGCCCTGTGAATTATTGGTCTTTTTGTTACAAATGGGCATCTGAGGTTTCACAATGTTGAGCTGCCTGCCTAAAGCCACACGGCAAGTGGGTGGGCACAGCTGGGGGGCTGCAAAGCCAAGCTGGAGCCCTAGCTCACCTGCATCTTGAAAGGGATCCCCGCAACACAGCCCAGAAGCAGAGGCCCTAGTGCTGTCAGCACCCAAGGCAATACCCCAGCTTAATGAAGGTTCAAAGTGGAAGGATCCTCCTGTGTGACCTCGGGCCAGGTCCAGAAAACTCTGTTAGCCTTGCTGTTGTCACCTTACCACTTTGATAATACCATCAGCCTCACGGGATGCGGGAAAAACCTACCACAGGCTGCCTTGTCTGGCACCTAATGTGCTCTGTGAGCATGCCCCTTACTCCCCAAAGTAAATTGAACCACTGCCCAATACTCGTGCTGCCTTCGGGGGAGCCTTTACCATCAATGTTAGGGAATTACCCAAGCAACTTGTCAGAGAAAACAAGCCAGGAGCAGCCTGAGGAAGCTGTCCCTTCCCCATGGGAGTGTCAGGCCCTCTGCTGTATGATCAGTTACCCCTTTCAAAAGTGCTCTGTCCTTCCTTTCACATTCTTAGGCACAGGCATCTCTCGTGGGGATTAGAATCCCAGGCCATGTGGTGGGGGTGCTCACCTTCCTGACCTCATCTGCTTTGGCCACCTTCGTCCTCGCCTTCATTTCTCAGATTCCTTCACGGCATAGAATTAGCCTACATTTCTATGTGTCCAACTTTGTTTCCAGGTGGTTCTGACAACCATTTGATCCTCGTGGATCTCCGTTCCAAAGGCACAGATGGTGGAAGGGCTGAGAAGGTGCTAGAAGCCTGTTCTATTGCCTGCAACAAGAACACCTGTCCAGGTGAGACTCATCCTTGCCTTCTCCTTCACTCCTCTCCCATCTGCATTTCTTCTGGCCAAAGTTGTAGCTGATGAAGATATTGGCTCTGGGGACAGACCTCAGATAAAAACTGGAGTAGGGGCTGGGCACGGTGGCCTGTAATCCCAGCACTTTGGGAGGCCGAGGCAGGCGGATCACTTGAGGTCAGGAATCCGAGACCAGCCTGGCCAAAATGTTAAAAACCTGTCTCTACTAAAAATAGAAAAATTAGCTGGGCATGGTGGTGCATGCCCGTAATCCCAGCTACTCAGGAGGCTGAGGCAGAAGAGTCACTTGAACCCGGGAGGCAGAGGTTGCAGTGAGTGGACATTGTACCACTGCACTCCAGCCTGGGCAACAGAATGAGACTCTGTCTAAAAAAAAAACAAAAAAAAAAAACTGGGCTGGGCGCAGTGATTCACACCTGTAATCCCAGCACTTTGGGAGGCCGAGGTAGGTGGATCACGAGGTCAGGAGATTGAGAAGGCTAACGCGGTGAAACCCCATCTCTACTAAAAATGCCGTGGTGGCACGCACCACAGTCCTAGCTACTCAGGAGGCTGAGGCAGAAGAATCGCTTGAACCCAGGAGGCAGAGGCTGCACTGAGCCGAGATCGCGCCATTGCACTCCAGCTTAGGCGACAGAGTGAGACTCCGTCTCAAAAAAACAAAAACAAACAAGGGACCATACCTTGGCTGTCTCTTGGCTGTGCCTTTGTACTTGGCCCTGCCAGGGAGCAGATTGATGTAGAGCTGTTGGAGGTGGTACATTCATTAGATGAGGGAGGTCAGGGCCTCTGGAATCCAGAGGCTGCATTTCTCTGTGGGTACCCGTTAACAAAATATTGATGACGCATCTCAGACCCAGACAGATGTTACTCTCATTTTTAGGAGCAAGGGGCAAATCAGACCACTTTGTATGCTAGTAATTAACTCAGAGTGGCCAAAACGTGGTTGTGCCTCCTTGTGCCTTGGTTTCTACTTTAGTTTCTGAATCAATTGTACTCCTTGCTAGAGACAGCCAGTATCCTCAGGCCAGTTCTCTTTTGCCCACATGTCCCTTTTTAAATGCACCACCATCACAGTGGTGACAATGTGACTTAGGGACAGAGCCCCGTTTATCTTGTAGGTGACAGATGACTTAGGGACAGAGCCCCGTTTATCTTGTAGGTGACAGAAGCGCTCTGCGGCCCAGTGGACTGCGGCTGGGGACCCCAGCACTGACGTCCCGCGGACTTTTGGAAAAAGACTTCCAAAAAGTAGCCCACTTTATTCACAGAGGTAAGGATAACATTTTGGAAGTTGCCACATCTTATTGTGTATATTTAGTTTCTGATTGTGATGAATAGCTGAGACCCTGCCACTGAAAGACAATTCTGCACCAAGGCTGAGTGTTGGGGTGGGAGACAGCAAAAAACACGTAAATCACCTTGTCTGAGAGGTTTATAAATTTGGGCTGCCCAGGACATCTGTCCAAGGGTGGGTGCATCCGAGAGTAATTGAGGTAAGCATGGAGACCTTGTGCCCTGCTGCACTCCCCAGCTGAGGGACATTCTGGCAGTTGTGCCTCGGCCCCCAGTCATTGCACCCCCTTTGGTGTGTAGTGTGGGGTGACTCACTTGTGTCTTGTGGCACAGGGATAGAGCTGACCCTGCAGATCCAGAGCGACACTGGTGTCAGAGCCACCCTGAAGGAGTTCAAGGAGAGTCTGGCAGGGGATAAGTACCAGGGGGCCGTGCAGGCTCTCCGGGAGGAGGTTGAGAGCTTCGCCTCTCTCTTCCCTCTGCCTGGCCTGCCTGACTTCTAACGGAGCCGGCCCACTCTGGACCCGCCTGGCGCCACAGAGGAAGCTGCCTGCCAGAGGACCCCCACTTGAGAGATGGATGAGCTGCTCCAAAGGGGAACCGTTGACACTTGGGCCCTTTGAGGGGGTTTCTTTTGGACTTTTTTCATGTTTTCTTCACAAATCAAAATTTGTTTAAGTCTCATTGTTGGTAATTCTGGGACAGGTTATTAAAGGATTTAAATTTGAACCTGGCTTTCTCACAGCTGGATATAATTCTAGAAAAATAAAATACTATGTAGCCACTTGGCCATAATCATTTAGACCATGGTGTAGGGCAAAGCTATTAGAAAGATTCTAGCATTTTACTCTCCCTGAGCTTTCCTCCGCCTTGCTGCAACAGAGAGGAAATGCCCATGTCCACAGCTTGTACACACTGCCCCTCTCACTATCTTGTTATCCAGTGGCATGCCAAAGGAGAACTGACTTCGCCTCTGAAGCTTCTGCTGTAAATCAGAAGTCTATGTTAGCCAGGTGCACACAAGATGCACCCAGTATGGTGGGAGGGTTTTGCTGTCAGTAGCTCAAAGTATGGTGTAGAAATGGTCTCCTCCCTCCATCCTGGGAAGTCCCAGTCCCATCGTGGTGTGAGAATCAACCAGGCTTTCCTGTTCCACCTGAGATAACCAACTCCCGTAATCAGGAAGCCAAATGTCACCTTCCCAAAGAAACTTTATTTTCACGTAGCTGAAGTGCAAAACATAGATGACCATTTTTAATAAGCACAATCAAATTTTTAACCACAGAATGTCTACAAGAATTATAGCTTTAAAAAATACAACCAATTTTTATATTTCAAAAATATTTGAACTCAAATAAATTAATTTCTTAAAAAGTACACTTCTCATACTATGTGTTTGGCATTGACTCTGGTTAACTCTTGTGCAGCAACACCTATGAGATGCTATCACACACGCAACAGCCGCACTCCTGCACCAGCTGCTGCAACGACTGCAGCTCACGTGGTGGCGGGGACTCACATTCACAAGACGGGACGGGAACATGCAGTAATAAAATAGCTTTTTAAAAAATAACACATATGAATTCATCACATAGGACTATGCTTTTCACTGCAACCTTGAAGGTGGCATTTATCTCAATCTGTGACTCCAGCTATTTAGTGGCAGACAATCCCGGTGAGGCAGCCTGTGGTCCCACCTTGTAGGTGGCGGCCCCTGCAATCTGGGGTCTAGCCTGTTGGCATTTGCTTTATTGTGGGTGGAGCAGCTGCTGCAGAATCCGTGAGTCGTGGGTGACTCAGCAGTCCCTACATTTCTGCTACCAAAGTGGTCTTCAATTCAGGGGCCTGACCCCTCCCCAGCTGGAGACAAGCTGCCATCTCCAGGGCTCGCTGTATACAGCCTCCACTCTTGGGCTGAATAAGCACTCCCAAGAAGCTGGGCCCCTACCAACAGATTAATCGGCTGCAGAGTGCTCATCCCCTCCCCACACCCCCATCCACCCCTGCCTTCTCTCCTTTCCACTGCTTTAACCAAACCTTAATGAGGTAAGGCCAGGCTAGGTCAGGGCTCGAAGGAAAATGGGCTCAGGAAAACTTAGTTTGCCCAGCCTTGTCAGCTGAGATTGGTTTTGCTTTCCAGCCAGAAGTAGAAACTTGATGTTTTTTCCTTTTTGCAGTGTTAAAACTGTATCTCCAGCTTTATTATGTTCCATCACAGTATTGGGGCAAAGCCAGAAAGCTGGCTGGTTTGCTTCAAAACACAAACCAAGGCACTGTCTTCTGTGCTTTTCAGGGAGGTGGGAAGGTAAAGGAGACTGCCCACTATAGGGGCTCAGTTCCCCCAGAGGCCTTGCACACCTTCTGATAAACCCCCTGGCTGAGGCAGTCCTACTGGCTATGCAGACAAAGACGTGACAGCAGCACCAGACGCTGACCCAACATGCAGTGCTGGGCCTGGGCGGCGGGGCATGTTCAGCACTGCTGGCAGCAGTCAGCACATGCAAGACATTCAGTGAGCAGAGGGCTGCCTTCGGCCTCCAACTGCAGCCGCCCTGGCACAGAAATGAAATTGGTGGGCCTTCCTAGGATTGTGAAATGGGACTTGTCATTTGTGTGAGGTTGAAATCTACTATACTCTGAATATGGCAACTGTTTTCAACCACTGAAGCAAAGAAGGTAAAGGCCAGATGGGGAATGAAAGGTAAGGTACTGTGGTCTATTTCCAAATTCGGGAGCAATGTGTGTAACTTCAACTGTTGGAGTAAATGAGGTATGGAAAAGCCACAATTTCTAAAATCCCAAGGTTCCACCAAAGGAGTGAGGTTCCTGGGGAAACAGGCATGAGGCAGCGGCTCAGGCTGATGTGTCCTGTGCGATATAAAAAGCTGGACCTGATCTCTAAAGTGGGGCTTTTGAAAATCACCAGTCCACAACTACCCACCTGGCTAGTTTAACCTAGACTGCTTCAGAAACTAGGGAGGGGAATAATGGACTGGAGGAAAAGCTGACACAAAACTCAAGACAACGAGTTTCGGTACCTGGGCCCTCAAAGCAATAGTGAGGACTGAGAAAGTAGCAAGGGGCACTGATGTCATCTATTTTCTGGGAAGTGTTATTTCTAATGGTTTCATTAAAAACTTATTAACCTTCTACTGGAAGAATACCTCAAATGAAAATTCTTTTTTTTTTTTTTTGAGACGGAGTTTTCGCTCTTGTTGCCCAGGCTGGAGTGCAGTGGCGCGATCTCAGCTCACTGCAACTTCTGCCTCCTGGGTTCAAGTGATTCTCCTACCTCAGCCTCCCGAGTAAGTGGGATTACAGGCATGCACCACCAGACCTGGCTAACTTTTTTTTGTATTTTTAGTAGAGATGGGGTTTCACCATGTTGGCCAGGCTGGTCTTGAACTCCTGACCTCAGGTGATCCTCCCACCTTGGTCTCCCAAAGTGTTGGGATTACAGGCATCAGCCACTGCACCCGGCCTCAACTGAAAATTCTTGATGAGATTAGTCCCACTGCATAGGTCTCACCACTGAGGTTTAGAGATGTGAGACGCAGAGTAGGTTTCAGTTCCCCAGAGTGAAAGGGGCATAGGGAGGGGCAGGGCTTCCCAGTGTTAACTGCGTCTGCCCAAGTTATGACTCAGTCATGGTACCACTTCAAGATCCTTTTGAAAGGAAACATACTTTGCATCAAGTAATCATTTGAAATTGCCACATTGAAAAGTTAGTTTTTAACCCAAATATAAATCTGGGAGCTAAACACTAGTCACGAAGCCATCTTAATGAAGAACTACCTTGAGGGAGACCAGCCCTGCTTGCCACTTCTATGGCTGCCCCTGAGACAGTCTGTTCTGTTCATGCCCCAGCAGCCTTTTGCCTTAGGTCTCAGGACCTTCTGAACCACCCTTGAGGGTGTGTGCCAGCAAATACCTCAAGTGGACTTCTACTTAGGACCACTTGAGTGCACAGCTTCAGCTTCTAGAAGGCCAAGTGTGGCTGCAATTCAGGATCTGCCCCAAACTCATCAGCCCTTCCCAAGTTTCCCAGGTGAGAAGAGTATGAGCTGTGAATTTCTGTGTTGGTGTGACAGGAATGCCACAGTGGTGGTGCCAATGATCACTTTCTGACCTACCTTCCTTCTCAGATAAAATGTTGCACAGTTATGGCCTTGGAGGCCTAAGTAGACAGCAATTAACCAGCCAGTGAGAAAACAAATCAGCATCTAGAACAGGAGGGGAGGGAACCGTAACAGATAAGGGAGCCCACGATTAGAAGCAGGCTCCCTGCACAGCCTCTGCCTCCAGCCCAAGTAACAGACGTTTCACATTTAAAGGCTGCCAAGGTATTGCTGGCGACTCTCCTGTCTGTGAACATGCGCAACGGGCACAGGTACAGAGAACCAATGAGATGTAGGCAGCGCCATCTGCCACAAAAGGTTGTCCATCGCAGCCCCAGGAGCAAAATCAAACACCTCTGCCCTTACAACGAGGACTTGGACAAGGAGGGAACAACTGGAGTGATGTAATGCAAGCCCTCTTTGGTCACTCTTGGCTTCCACCAGGGGTCTCTGCCTCCTTGATGAGAAGAGAAGCTGGCTGGCTCCGTGATGACCTCGAGGGTGTACTACAGGCCCATGGGCAGGCTGGGCCTCAGCAGCAGGCGCCAACAGAAGCACACCCAGGGCTGATTCAGGTCCATTTCAGCACAATTTTTGTGGAACAAATTAAAGAAGCAGTAATACCCAGAGCTGTCCCCACTTAGGGAATAAAATTTTCAAGGCTGCCAAGAAACGCTCTGTCTACAAACCAGTGGCCATTGCCTAAAGAGGCTCGGGGAGGCCAGGGGATCACTATCAGTGGGATAGGTGCTGACGGAACCAAGGGGTGTCTCCTTCCCAGTCTCAAACTTATCCTCAGAAGGGGGACTCAACTGGGGACGACCGTGAGCTGTGGTGACTGAGGTGCAGAACCTGAAGAGCGCCACGTGGTAGCTCATCCAGGAAATCCGTGCTATTTGAGTTCTCATCGGCTGGGCCGACCACCTGCACCAGCTGACTAAACAGAACCGTGCTGTCCCATGCCCACGAGACCCAGTGAGAGGTAGTGAAGTGGTTGCAAAGGTTTATGTGGATGGGAGCTGGAGTGTGGCCTCTGCCATGTTCACACGGGTCTGCTGACCTTCCCCACGAGGAAGGTCAGTGCTCATGCGCTCTGGCCGGCAGGAGCCGGTGGGCCACCCAGGAGAGCTGCTGGCTGCTCCTCCCTTGCATGGTGGTGATGGCCTCATGGCGCCTCAGCCCTGCTCTGCCTGCTGTGCTCTCCAGCCCCCACAGTGGTCCTCACCATTGGCTTTGGTCACTTGTGCCTGCTTCACACTGGGACTACTGAACACTCTGCTCGTTCCTGGCGAAAGAGTGTAGGGAGTGAGTCCCAAAGCCCGCTCACAGGCACTTCTCTCCCAGGTAAAGGTGGTGAGGACACGGGACAGGGTGCTGCTCACGCTCTGTGGCCCTGAGGCCAAGGTTGCATGTTTCCCACGACCCAAAGGGTGGCAGCCTTTCTCACCCCCACTGGATGGTCCAGGGCCTCCCCTGGGACAGTGGGCTCCAGGAGGCAAATAAAGGGCTGCATCTAGGTCTGAAGGAGGAGATGGGTGTTCTGCCCTCCTGTTTTCTACCAAACCACAACAGTTACCCGGCTGTCACCCTCGCTCGTTTTGCCACTCAAGTGTCCGGCAATGCTGAATACGGAGAGTGTGCTCCTCCCATCAGGCTTTGGCCTTCCTGCCCTCACCCTGCCCCACCAAGGGACTGGTGGCTTCCCTTCTGCCCTGGCTGCCAGTCCTCAGAAAACCAAGGCCCCCTCCACATGTAGGGGCCGCTCTTCACCAGGGAGCCGAATGTAGCTGTCATCATCCCTTCAGACGCCTTTAGAGGGAGCCAGGCTCCACTTCTGCCCATGTCCAACTTGAAAACTACTAGGAGCCACGTGGGAACCATGCTGCCAGACACCAGAAACCTAAACAGTCCAGCTCAGGCAAGTGTTTGGTCATGCCAACCCCTCCCCTCCCCATACCCTGAGTCACAGGTCTTGGTCACAGTGTCTGGGACCGACCTCAGATTTTATACAAAAAGCTGGGGACATAGTCAAACCTGAGCATAGGGTGGCTGGTCCCTGGAGATTCCCGCATGTAGTGCAGCTTCAGCAGCTCAGCCAGGTATTGGACCACCCTGACATCCTCATGCACCAGACCCAGGGTCAGCTTTAGGAAGCTCGCCTGGCGGCTGGCTACCAGCTCCTCTGTCTCCTTGTCGTGGGTAGGCAGGTGCAGGTGGTGGCAGAAGGTGTAGAGGAAGGCCTTGGAGCAGAGCTGGGTGAGCATGCTCTGGACATGCAGGTAGTAGGTGCTGCCCCGTTTGATCTGTGTGCGGTGGTCTGCCAGGCGGGGCACCAGGGTGCCTCTGTAAAGGGGACAGCGCAGGGTTTTGTTGTCAAGGTCCAGGATGCTCATGTAGCGGCTGTAGCGGCTCAGGGCGTGGAGGGTACCGGCACCGGCAGGGGAGGCCACTCTGAAACAGACAGGCCAAGGTCAGGAGGAAGGGCAAGGGCCGGGAAAGTGGAGGCAGAAGCTTGGGAGGTGAGGCCTCCTGTCCCCAGGCCAGCATCCACCTAGCCAGCATGCACTGGCTCTTCCTGGAAGACAAATCTGATCATCATAATCGTCAAAGGGCTCCTCACCACTCTTATGACCAAGGTCAAAAACACGTTGGGTGGCCCACAAAGCCCTTTGTGGTCCGATTCCTGCTGAATGGACTCTTTTGGAGCCATGGCAAGCTTTCAGTGGGGCCTTAGAATTACAAACCTCTTTGTTCAGGCCAGGTGCAGTGGCTCACGCCTGTAATCCCAGCACTTTGGGAGGCTGAGGCAGGCAGATCACGAGGTCAGGAGATCGAGACCATCCTGGCTACTAACGCGGTAAAACCCCGTCTCTACCAAAAATACAAAAAATTAGCCGGGTGTGGTGGCGGGTGCCTATAGTCCCAGCTACTTGGGCGGCTGAGGCAGGAGAATGGTGTGAACCCAGGAGGCGGAGCTTGCAGTGAGCCGAGATCGTGCCACTGCACTCCAGCCTGGGCGACACAGCGAGACTCTGTCGATAAAAAAACAACAACAACAACAACAAAAAACCCTTCTTTCTGCCTGAAATAACCTCTCCCTCTTGTACTTAGCTCAATTTAAACCATATTCAGCCTTCCCCAATCCTCTGCTGCTTTCCTGCTGTGACCTTGGCCAAATTCATTAACCTCTCTGAGCCTCACCTATAAGATGGAGATAACAGTTCCTACTGTTTTTATTGATTTATTTATTTAGAGACAGGGTCTTGCTCTGTTGCCCAGGCTGGAGTGCAGTAGCACGATCATGACTCACTGCAGCCTTCACCTCCTGGGCCCAAGGAATCCTCCCACCTTGGCCTCCCAAGTATTTGGTACTACAGGCGTATGCCACCACACCCAGATAATTTTTTGTAGAGATGGAAGCTTGCTATGTTTCCCAGGCTGGTCTTGAACTGCTGAGCTCAAGTGATCCTCCTGCCTTGGCCTCCCAAAGATTTGGGATTACAGGCACGAGCCACTGTACAGGCCAGTTACTACTATTACATCCCTCACGGGGTTGCTATGGGACAAAATGAGCTGTGTTTAGGACAATGCTGGCCCTCGGTAGGTGCTGCTGTCATCACCATCACTACTTTTAGCGTTGCACTGACCAGTGGGGTGACTGCTGTTTGTTCACTGGCTTCTCCCCATTGGACAAGGAGCTCCAAGATTCTAGAGTCCCGGAACTGCATCTGATCTGGTCTCATGCCCCAAATGCCTGGCACATGAGAGCCAGGAAAAGCCAGTGTTCACTCAGTGAGGAGAACGGTTCCTTAAATACCCTCCTGAAGCAGCTTCCCCAGAGCAGCAGGGACTGCCCTGTAGGGCCTGGACATTTAGGGTTTACGTCAGACAGGTATGGTGTAAAAACGACTGACGGTGATTTGGGACCAAGGTAATCTCATAGTACTTTTTCCTTCCTGGGTTTTATCTTCTTGTATATTTAACAATCATTTACAGAGCATCTATAACATCCCAGCATTGCCCTGGGAGCTAACAGTGTAATGAAGAATGACCTAGAACTCTTGTCCTACATGAGCTCAGTCTGATTGGGAAGAAATGTGCACAAGTACAGCGAATGAAGGGAGACAAGGTCTCGTTCTCCCTGGAAGAGGCTGTAGTTGGGAAGACCTGGGAGATTCGTGGAGTTGCCTCAGAGCTGGCCCTCAGAAGCAGAGTGGGCTCTAGGGACTGAGGAAGGTGTGGCAGACCATGGCAAAAGCAAGGTCACAGAGATGGGACAGCTGAGACGGGCCATGCATACCGCATGCATCCTGACCATAGGGACAGCACTGGGCTATGGACCACAGGCGTCCCACAGGCGTGGAAGAATTGGGGCCTGCAGGTGGCTGACAGCTAAGAAAGCTCATCAAGGCAGTGAGATGCTCTCCTCAACCCATGCTGCGTGGCCTCTGTGTTCTTTCTCAGCTCTCTATTGCCTTCACCTACTGCCTTCTCAGCTCTCTACTGCCTTCACCCTCACCTCCCTAAAGCGGGGCCGGCCAGAGTCAAACACCTCCCAAGCTCTGCAGATCCGGCTCCACAGGTGCTGCCGCCACAGGGCACCCAGGCCTCACCTCCCACCTTTTTGCCCCTCCATCTCTGCCGGGATACCTGCTCCTAGGCCCAGCATCCCCTGATGCAGCTCTGACACCTGCCCCAGTGGTGACACTTCTTTTGGAAGAAGCTGGCTATTCTAACTGTTCTTCCACTTCTGTTTCCATAAAGGTCTTCCTCAGGAGGCCAGATGACACGGGAAGGGACAAGCCTTGGGTCTCCGGCCCCCAGGCACACGGCACCCCAACTGCAGCCTCACATTGCACTTCCCATGCCCGCCACGGGAGGACACCTCTTCACCAGTGAGGACACAGAGGACTGGGTGAAGCGGCAGCTTGTGCAAGGTCACCTAGCTAGCAAGTGGTCAAGCCAGGACTCAACCCAGGGCCTCTGACACACGCTAGGCTAGCACTTTCTCGGGCCAGAACTGTGCTCTGCTTTTCAGTCTGAGCTTGTGACTGCTGCTTAGTAAGCAGTACGATGACCCCTGGTGTTCACTTAAAATGACAGTGGGGTCGGGCTCACGCCTGTAATCCCAGCACTTCGGGAGGCTGAGGTGGGCTGATCATTTGAGACCAGCCTGGCCAACATGGTGAAACCCTGTCTCTACTAAAGATACAAAAATTAGCCTGGCATGATGGCGCACGCCTATAATCCCAGCTACTGGAGAGGCTGAGGCACAAGAATAACCTGAGCCTAGGAGGCAGAGGCTGCAGTTGGCTGAGATCACATCACTGCACTCCAGCCTGGGCAACAGAGCAAGACTCTGTCTCCAAAAAAAAAAAAAAAAACACACAAAACAAAAAAACCCACAAATGACAGGATACCAGCTTGGTTATTTAGCCATCTCTTATCCCCACAGATGGCTGACCCATCTACAAGCATTTCCAGGCAGAGTGAAAAAAATCAAGGGCCAGCAAGACTGGTGTTCGGAGGTGAGAGTCCTGAGAGAGAGTCCATCATGTGAGCAGTGGGCCTGAGTGAGGAGGGACACTTCTGGGCCGTGATGCTCAGAGTGCAGAGCCTCTGCAGCGCAACACCTCCAAGGACAGGAAGGTCACAACCACCGAAGACATCTCTCCTGCTCATGATTTTTAAAGCTGGGCTTCAGGTAGGCCCCAGTCTGCCTGCCTGTGTCGGTGCCGGTTCCACCCTCTGAGTGCTTCTCAGGGCCCAGCAGTGCACTGTGCTGTGCTTTTTGGACATGCACTAAATGTGGACCCTTCCGATGGCTCTCAGGTGGGCCCCAGGAGCCCTTCAGAGGCGTTCAACACGATTGGGTGACTGAATGAGATGGCTGGTCCGAATCCAGACAGTGAGTGGTGGCACACCAGGACCTGACCCAGACCACCCACTGCTCCCGCTAACCGCCACAGCCCACAACAGTTTCATCTTATGATACCCTCAGATGGCGTCTACTGCTCACCTCCCCCAGGAATTCTTTGGGTGAGCTGTAGCCCATCCCATTCCCATTTGGCCCCGCAGGGGACCCTCCAGGGTACAGGGCTCCCCACCCCTGCCCGCTGCACCTCACGCCTGTGTAGGACGCCGGAGGCAGATGCTCCCAACACCCAACATCTGCACGTGCTCTGAAGGTTGAAGGAGCACTTACAGGGACAGCAGCCTACCCTTTCCCCCAGAGTCATCTGTCCCTTCTGATGGGCCTTTTGCTTTTATAGAGGGATGCTCCCTGCAGTCGGGCTGGCAAGGGCGACAGATAAATTCCATGTCTTACCTCACACCAACCGAATCAGAACCTCGAGGGATTGTGACTCAGGAATCCATGATTTTAAAAACTTTGCGGCCGGGCACGGTGGCTCACAGCTCTAATCCCAGCACTTTGGGAGGCCGAGGCAGGCAGATCACCTGAGGTCAGGAGTTCCAGACCAGCCTGGCCAACATGGTGAAACTCTGTCTCTACTAAAAATAGAAAAGTTAGCCGGGCGTGGTGGCAGGTGCCTGTAATCCCAGCTACTCGGGAGGGTGAGGCAGGAGAATCGCTTGAACCCGGGAGGCCAAGGTTGCAGTGAGCCGAGATTGCGCCATTGCACTCCAGCCTGGGGGACAAGAGCGAGACTTTGTCGCAAAAAAAAATAAATAAATAAAAACTTTCCCTAATAATTCTGACACAGCTGGGGGACAGATGGGGATTGGCAACCACCTAGGAAATGCAACCCCCTCACATGACAGACAAGGAAATGGAAACCAGAGAGGGGGATGATTTGCCAAAAGTAACACAGTGGTAGGAACTGGGCCCTGTCTAGAAGCCAGGCTTCCCGATTCTGGCTCCACCACACCAGTATGCCTCCTCCCTATCTGGCCAACGCCCTTCCCCACCACCAGGAACCAGTTACCTCTGCAAGCCAATAAGCTTCCACTTCTGAAAATCCATAATGTGCAAAGGGGAGGAGGCCCAATGTTTCACGGGCTTAGCGTAGCAGCCATAGCTGGGGACAAAGATAGCCAGTGCAGTCACGAGCTTCCTGACTACGGCCTCATCTTCCCCCAGGACCACAAGTGTCCTCCCACTGAGCAGGGAGTAGATGGCTGGGTGGGCAAAGGGGTACTGGCGGATGAATTTTAAGGCATTCTGGCCAGCCCTCTTTTTATGCCTATCGGAAGACAGGCCGGCAGGATAAGCAGAGGGCATCCTGTCTGAGCTGGTAGAGGCTACACTGCTCACGTAGCTGGTGGTATCTGAGTAGTTGTCCAGGCTGGTCTTACTGACGTCCCGGCTAGCCAGCAGGTGGCTCGGGTCCAGCTCATAAGCGGGAAACCCTTCACAACTGTTGTCTCGGGAAGAAGGGTTGGCATTTTCCATTGAAAAGTCTACATGGAACCCCTGGTCCTTCTGCCTATGGCGCTGTGGGGGGCTGCTCACCACCCCATCCTCGTCAGGGTGTGTGTGGGCTGGAGTGGAGGGCGGCACCAGCTGACCATCGCTGTCCTTCCCAATACAGCAGGAAGAGTCTATTTGTGATAGGGTGTTTTCCACGCTGCCTTCCTCTGTCTCACCCAGTTCTGGAGGACTGATGCTTGCCTGGAAGTGGATGGCTCCCTCATTGCCATCTGGATATGATTCTTCTTCATTAATGGCACTTGGGTAGCTGGCCTTAAAGTCATCAGGGATGAGGGCCTCAGATGGGCAGGTACTGAGGACCTCAATACTGTCCTCGCTGATGGTCCTGTGGCTGACTGCTTTGCTCCGGACCACCTGGGGGCTCAATGGTACTGTGAGGCTGGCCTGGCTGTCGGACTTAGAAAGCACAGAGGTGGATTTCTCCGTGCCCAAAACTTCAATGCTTTCACCACTGCTGATACTCCCTTTCATATCCGTACCCAGGTAGTCCAAGTTTTCCTGGGGGTCGAAACTGCTCAACTCCGTCACTTCCACTTCCTTGTACTCCTCATCTCCCAGTTCCTGTTCCATCTTGATCAACACAGATTCCACACTGGACTTGTAAGAACCAACACTAATTAACACTTTAGGAACTGGGCATTCTTCTAGAGACCTGGACGGTGGCCTGTCTTGACTGGGCTTAGAGGGTATGCTTTCTTGTTTCTCCACCATCCTGTCATCAACCTCCACAAAGTCTTCAAAGAGAAAGTTTGTTATGTGCTGTTGTTTTAGAAGTGCTCTATCAATCTGACTGGTCAGGAGGTAACACAGGTCTCCTCTGAACATGTGTTCAATGTGGCTGAGCTGAGCCAGGGTCTGAGTGAAATATTCAGTGTCACAGAGCTCCTCCAAGGTCTTCAACTTCTTGTCAAAACACTTGGTGGACTTTGCTTTGATAAGTTTTGGGGTGTAGGCTGGTCTGCAGGTGTAAAGGTCTGTGTCGGCAGACTCATCAGGGTTAGAGGTAGTGGATGCCTGGCTGGCCTGATCCTGGATGTGCTCCATCTCACCAGAACACAAATCACGCCCCTTCAACTTCCGATGAGGGTATGAGCGGATCTGCTTCAGGAGGTCTTGATGTTCAATGATGGACTTCTCCACACTGGCCAGTTCATTGGCTTTCTCAATTGCCTGAGATGAGTAAAAGCCTTTGTCGTTGGCTTTCTTCTGGATCTCCGTTTCTGTGTGTAGCACTGTCCTGGTGTAATCCAAGTCTTTCAGCTTTTTTTCAAGTTCCCCAGCAAATGCCTTCCTGTTGCCAGTCTTCAAGCACTCAGAAGCTCTGGAAAATTCGGCTGAAAGCTCCTGGAACTGCTGCATGATTTTATGCTGGTCTGCAGAGATATATGCCATGCAAAACGGCCTCACGAAGCCACGGGCCTCCAGGTCGTATAGGGTAAGGTGGTGCACGTATGCAAAGGCTCCCTCCTTGGAATCTCCCAGCACCACCTTGGAGTCCTCCACGAAGTTCAGCTTAGGGTAGGCAGATCCAGGAGGATGGCCCACGAAGGAAGCCTGGTAATCCACAGACATGATACGCAGGGAGAAGTAATTGAGATCAAAAGTGCCAAAAACTTTGGTGTCATTGGGGATGGTCAGTAAGGGTTGGGGTCCCACCTGCTCAGAGAACTCGGAAATAAGAATGAAGTCCCTCGAAAACTTGGCCCCGGACAGTTTTGACCAGGGGTTAGCACCCTGGCTGGCGAAGGGGAAGAGCGGCACCGAGTACTCCTCAGGCAGGGCCGGCTCATTGTAAGGCTCTTCTTCATACTCTTCCTCTTTGGTGAAGGCCACTACATCAGGGGCGCTGATCATATTTCCAGATATATGAAGCAAACATTGAGAGGAAGTGGGAAAGAATGCGGTGTTAATCGACGCGCAGAAGGCAGGCCTCCGGAGAAGGAAGTGAAGCCCTTATGGCCTTCTTTGCGACTCCCCGAACCCGGGGTCCTAGGCTGCTTCTCACACACCGGAGGACAAGAACTCTAGCCGCCCCCTCAGAGTTGTAGATCCTCCGGAGCTCAAGGAGGCCTCATGAACGCCAAGGCCGCAGACCCAACGGCCCTTCCCTTCTTCCTCCGGGGAGCGCCGCCAGCGCAAGAAACCTGCAGAGAGATCACCTGCACTCCCTGGGACCCACCGCGACAGCAACAGCCCCCGCTCTGAACCAGGCTTAACGGGAGGCTAGGGGACGCCGCAGGGGTCAGCCAAGCGCTGCCGCCCTTACTGCCCGAGGGCAGAAACCGTCGCGGCTCCTAGGACGCCACAACCCGGATCCTGATACCGCTGCGCCGCCATCTTGGTGTCACATGATTCCTGGTGTCGGCGCCGCGTGACCCGGAAGCGTCCTCGTAGACTTCGGGGCAGGAGACTAAAAAGTCAAGAGAAAGAGGCCTTGGATGGGAGTGGGATTAAAAAGTCAAGAGAAAGAGGCCTTGGATGGGAGTGTCCGGCGGCTACCCCTAAGAAGGAGTGCGATTAACCAACCACCACCGGGAAGGAGGGGCAAGTGGGGCGGAGTGAGACGGGGCGGGGCGGGTTGTGTGGTAGGAGGAAACGTGCTTGGACGAGGGGCGCGGGCCAGTCTGGGAGTTGTAGTTCCAGGTCGCTATGGCGCGCGCTTGGCGGAAGTGGCTGGAGAAGGCGGGCGGAAGTTCCACGCCAAGCTACTGGGTTCGGTGTTGAGGCGGCGGCTGCGGCACGGAGAAGGCTCAGTGACTGAAGCTCCAAAGGCCAGCAGGCTGGTGGGGACGTGACCGAAGCGAGGCTCTAGTTCCCTTTCGGTGGGCGCCAGTTGAGCCTCGCCTCTGGCTTCCCCAGGATGCGCCGGCAGCTGGGGAGCGGCTGCGGGCGCGAGGCCTGAGGATGATCTTTCCTGTCGCCCGCTACGCGCTCCGGTGGCTGCGACGGCCCGGAGACCGCGCCTTTTCCCGCGCCGCCATGGAGGTGGCCCTCCGAGGCGTGCGGAAAGTCCTCTGTGTGGCCGAAAAAAACGACGCGGCCAAGGGGATCGCCGACCTGCTGTCAAACGGTCGCATGAGGCGGGTAAGAAAGCGCGTTCCCATCAGCTGCGTGCCTTAAGGGAGGCCCACCGAGCGGGACAGCGTGGTGGGCGCCGAGAATCGAGATGAAGGCGGTTATCTCCCATTTCTGAGGCCTCGCCGCCCCTCGTCTGGATTATTGCAGTGGCCTCCTGTCTGCTCTCGGACTGGAGTGCATTTTAAAACGCAGTTGAGATATTTCACTCATTTGCCTGGAAACCTTTTGTTTTCCTTGCCCTTAGCAGGTTCCCAAACTTGTCTGATTCTCGGAACCGCCTCGGGCACTGGCTGCCCTTTGGGTCTTGTGTGAGGCTGGGGAAGTGTGTATTTTACTGTTCTTCCCTCGAGATTCAGAAATTCATTTGGGAACTACTGACCAGATTCCCTTAACTTGGCGTTCAAGCCCTGCCCGATTGCTCCCCAGCTAACCTAGCCCTCCCCATCCTGTGCCACATCCACTGCATTCTACAGCCCTTGTGACTTTCCAGCCTCGCAGTGCACACTTACAGCAACACGGTAAGGTTTGGGGATTAGAGGTGAAGTCAGCCCTGTTCCTACCCGAATGAACTGATTCTGAGAGAGGTAAGTGGTAAGAATGTGTTATTCTACACACACGGGAGGCACAAACGCAAAGGAGGATAAGAAAAAGTTTCATAAAGGAGGTGCCACGGGAGACATAAAGAGTTGCCCACGAAAATATCTCAGATAACAGAAGTAGATCCTGAAATGGTTTTCTGGAGAACTTAGAATTCTAAGAGTGTGGGTGGAAGTTCCCTGCTCATTTTTCTTTAGTTCCCAGGGTCCTAAGACCTGTTTCCAGATCAAGGATGGTGGGAGTGGAGCCAGGGTTGTGTGAATGCTGGCTGACAGCTTTACCTGTTTCCAATGCTAAAAGTCCCGGTGACCAGCCCCAAGGTTTGTCTACTTCTAGGGCTCTGGGCCTTTTGAAAAATGGTTCTCCTACACCTAACTAACTTCTTATCCTTCAAGGCTCTGCTGAATTCATTCTCTCTCTCTCTACCTTTTTTTTTTAAGCAATCCAGAGGTCTTGTATTTATCTATTTTTACCCTATCATACCATGAATCCATAGGGAATAGGTTCCAGCGGCTCAGGCTCTTTTCCATTGATTCTCACAAAGTGTACTTCCCTCAATGGAACAGGCTAGCACTTCAGTTGAACTCTTTCTCTTTGACTTGCTTCTTTTTTGATCATTTTCCTTCACACATTTCAGGAAAGATCTTGGCTCTTAGAGTGCTTAATATGCTCAATAGAAACATTAATTCTGCGGGCAAGAATCTAGCCCTCGTTCTCAGCAGTGCCAACAGCATACTGGGTAACATAGACTTTTCCAATTCTGCCATGTAACATTTGTGGGTCATTCCCTTTTGAACAGTATCCATTCTCACGAAGTCCTCAATATCACCTTCATTGTAGATTCTGGTGTCTGTGGCCAGACAAACTCCATATTTTTGTTTTGTTTTGTTTATTTGTTTTGAGATGGAGTTTTGCTCTTGTTGCCCAGGCTGGAGTACAATGGTGTGATCTCGGCTCACTGCAACCTCTGCCTCCCGGGTTCAAGCGATTCTCCTGCCTCAGCCTCCCTAATAGCCGGGATTACATGGTGCCCGTCACCATGCCCAGCTAATTTTTTGTATTTTTAGTAGAGATGGGGTTTCACTATGTTGGCCAGGATGGTCTCGAACTCCTGACCTCAGGTGATCCACCCGCCTTAGCCTCCCAAAGTGCTGGGGTTACAGGCGTGAGCCAGCACGCCCAGCTCAAACTCCATGTTTTCTATAAGGCCAGGAGAACATACATCAGATGCCTTGTTCTCTTTTCCTTTGTGTTTGTCATTTTGGCAAATTACTCCAAGATGGCGGTTCCAGCCAAAAGGAAAGACTTTTCTTGGAAGGAGAATTTTTATTTTTATGTACAGAAAACACAACAGTGTGTACTTAATCCAGTTTAGGGGCAAATTCTTTAGCCTTTGCCTTTTCTAGGTTGGTAATGCAAGCTACAGATTTTGGACCCAGGGCATTGCCTCCCCAGTGACAGCAGATCTCATATGTCGTTGTAATTTGTTCCACCAGCTTAGCCAGAGCTCCTTTGTCTTCCAGAAAGTTAACCTTTGTGAAGGTGACAGTGGTGCAAGTCTTCCTGTGGAATTTGACACCCCAGTCTTGACAGTGCAGTAGAGAATCCCTATCTTAGGACACAGCGCAGACAGGAAGACAACCAGCTCAATGGGATCCACCACCAGCTGACCCTTCATGTTCTCTACCAAGTTGGTGACGGTGTCAACCCCTGCTCGAAGTGTAGGTGGTCTCTTAGTAGCAACATCCCCTTTGCCGGCAGCTTTCTTCTCAGCCTGGGCCAATGATTTCAATCTCTTCCATTGCTCTGTCTCTTGTCTGTGGGCCAGCTTAAGCAATTGAGTAGCTTAAGTTTGGTAGTCTGAGGCCTGGGTGAACTTGTCAATCCCAGGTGGCACATCAGCCGCTTATAGAGGACAGCGGCTCTGCTGCTGCAGCCAGTTATAGCGGGACTACTTGACAAAGTGCGTGAGGCCCTTAGCCTAGATGTCCAATGCCAAAATTCGTAGGGCTTTTCTCAAATGGGATTTACCATCTTTTTGGCCTACTGCTGCTCCATGACAATGGGGGGCCAGGGCCACTTTCTTCCCCTTGGCCTTCTTTCCTTTCAGCATCTTGGGTGGCTAGAGGAGAGAGGCTGCTGAAATGTCTCATCGTCAAGGAATCCTTCCCTCACCACCTCTTCCCCAACACTAGGTCAGAGACCCTTACTGACGTGCTGTCATAGCACTCTATTCTACTTGAAAGGCATCTACTAGTTACAGTTAAATAATGGGATGTGCAATCATTTATTTGATTTTTGTCACTGCCTCTCCTTGGACTCTAAGCTCCAAAGGACAGTGATTATATGTTGTTAACTGCTATGTCCTAACACCTAATATGGTGTCTGGAATACAGGAAACTTTCAATAAATATTAATACTTGGGCTGGGCACAGCGGCTCACGCCTGTAATCCCAGCAGTTTGGGAGGCTCAAGCAGGCGGATCACCTGAGGTCATGAGTTCAAGACCAGCCTGGCCAACATGGCAAAACCCCATCTCTACTAAAAATACAAAAATTAGCCAGGTGTAATGGCGGGGTCCCGTAATCCCAGCTACTCACGAGGCTGAGGCAGGAGAATCACTTGAACCGGGAAGTGGAGGTTGCAGTAAGCCTAGATTGCGCCATTGCACTACAGCCTGGGCGACAGAGTGAGACTCCATCTCAAAAAAAAAAATTAGGCCAGGCGCAATGGCTCATACCTGTAATCCCAGCACTTTGGGAGGCCGAGGTGGGCGGATCACGAGGTCAGGAGATTAAGACCATCCTGGCTAACACGGTGAAACCCTGTCTCTACTAAAAATACAAAAAATTAGCCGGGTGTGCTGGCAGGCGCCTGTAGTCCCAGCTGCTCAGGAGGCTGAGGCAGGAGAATGGCGTGAACCTGGGAGGTAGAGCTTGCAGTGAGCCGAGATTGCGCCACTGCACTCCAGCCTGGGCGACAGAGTGAGACTCTGTCTCAAAAAAAAAAAAAAAATTCATGCTTGTTGAATGCGTGTTTGATCTGAGCCTGAAAGTTTTACCAGGCAGTAGAAACTGTAAAGAACAACCTAGTGGCTTGAAACAGCTTGGCATATTCAGAAACAGTGAGAAGTTAGAGGTGTGATGTGGTGGGAGGAGACACCGATGAGTTAAGCAAGAGCAGCAGTTGAGTGCAGATCATAAGAGTCTTAGAGAGCCATGTAGGTTGAGTGGTAAAATACACAGAAAATTGACCATTTTAATCATTTTGAAGTATACAGTTTAGTGGAATTTTGTACACTAAATGTGCCACGATAATCATTATCTAGTTCCAGAAGGATTTTATCACCCCAAGAGGAAACCTCATATCCATTAAGCAGTCACTCCCCTTAACCTCTCTTCAGCCCCTCACAACCACGAATCTGCTTTCTTTCCCCATGGATTTGCCTGTTCTGGGCATTTCCTTTAAGTGGACCCATATCTTACATGCTCTTTTGTGTCAGGTTTCTTTCACTTAACATAATCTTCTTGAAGTCCATCCATGTTGTACCATGTATTAATATTAGTTCTTCATTCCTTTTTTTTTTGGTTTTTGAGAAGGAGTCTCTCTCACTGTCACCCAGGCTGGAGTGCAGTGGTGCGATCTCGGCTCATTGTAACCTCTGCCTCCCAGGTTCAAGAAATTCTCCTGCCTCAGCCTCCCAAGTAGCTGGGATTACAGGCACCCACCACCACACCTGGCTAATTTTTTGTATTTTTAGTAGAGACAGGGTTTCACTATGTTGGCCAGGCTGGTCTCAAACTCCTTACCTCGTGATCCGCCCATCTCGGCCTCCCAAAGTGCTGGAATTACAGGCGTGAGCCATTGCACCTGGCCTTTTCATTTTTATGGCTGAATAATATTCTATCATATGGATAGATCACATTTCATTTTACTGTCCATCAGTTGATGGACATTTGGGTTGTTTTCATCTTTTGACTATTGTGAATAGAACTTCTATAGACATTTCGCCAGGCACGGTGGCTCACGCCTGTAATCCCAGCACTTTGGGAGGCCAAGGTGGGTGGATCACGAGGTCAGGAGATTGAGACCATCCTGGCTAACACGGTGAAACCCTGTCTGTACTAAAAATACAGAAAAATTAGCCGGTCGTAGTGGTGGGCGCCTGTAGTCCCAGATACTTGGGAGGCTGAGGCAGGAGAATGGTGTGAACTCGGGAGGTGGAGCTTGCAGTGAGCCGAGATCGCACCACTGGACTCCAGCCTGGGCGACAGAGCCAGACTCCATCTCAAAAAAAAAAAAAAAAAAAAAAGAACTTCTGTAGACATTCATGTACAAGTTTTTGTTTGAATGTGTTTTTTTGTTTTTTTGAGACAGAGTCTTGCTCTGTGACCCAGGCTAGAGTGCAGTGGTGCCATTTCCACTCACTGCAATGTCCATCTCCTGGGCTCAAGTGATTCTCCTGCTTCAGCCTCCCAAGTAACTGGGATTACAGGCACGCACCACCACACCTGGCCAATTGTTGTATTTTTAGTAGAGATGGGATTTCACCATGTTGGCCAGGCTGGTCTCAAACTCCTGACCTCAAGTGATCCAACTGCCTCAGCCTCCCAAAGTGTATTTGGATGTTGTTTTTAATTCTTTTGGGTAAATTTATAGGAGTGGAATTGCTGTGACATGTGATAACTCTATGTTTAACTTTTTGAGGAAACACCACAATTTTCCAGTGTGGCCAAAGCATTTTACATTTCCACTGACAATGTCCAATTTCTCCACATCCTCAACAACACTTGTTATTTTACTTGTTTTTTTTTTTTATTCTATTTAATTATCATCCTAATGGGTATGGAGTAGTATCTCATCATGGTTTTGATTTGTGTTTTCCTGATGAATAATAACATTGAGCATCTTTTCATATGCTTGTTGGCCATTTCTTATCTTCTTTGGAGCAATGTTGGTTATATTTTTGGTATCATAACCAAGAAACCATTGCCAAATTCAGGATCAGAAAGAATTATACAAAAGAATCCATTGTTTTAAATGTAATTTATATTTTTTACTTATTTTTTTTTTTATAGAGAGAAGGACTTTCAAAATTCAACAAGATCTATGAATTTGATTATCACCTGTATGGCCAGGTAGGTGCTAAAATATTTCCATCATAAGCAAGAGAAAGTAGTCATCCTTGTCATATGTAGAATATGTCACTGTCTTAAGAATAACAACTGTTAACAACCTAAAGGTTCCTGGTTACGGGGTGATCACTTTATAATTTATGAAGAATTCTCTTTTTAATAAAATATGGTCCCATCTCAGCTCTTACAAAAAAAAAAAGCTAATATACAATAGTTTGAGGAAAATTTAAGTGATGCAAGAGGCATCGTGGTACTAGAATTAGAATGGTGATTGCATTCCTGTGGCTTTTGGCTTTGAAGGGCTTATATTTATGTTTATTTTTTCCCAATCAAGTTTTTAAAAATGTCTTTAATAGAAGCTCCTCCCTCTCATTTGAATGATTTGTCAGAATAATAACTGCAAAAAGACTAACTGAATTTTGAATTTTGTCATCATTCAGAATGTTACCATGGTAATGACTTCGGTTTCTGGACATTTACTGGCTCATGATTTCCAGATGCAGTTTCGAAAATGGTCAGTACAATTCTCAAGGGAAGGACTTTCAGATTATTATAAGTTGTGAAATTTCACAGGAATTTTAAGGCACGTTGATCTTACTAGGTAGTTTTTGTTTTTTTTTTTGCGACAAAGTCTCAGAATGAGACTGTGTCTCCCAGGCTGGAGTGCAGTGGTGTGATCTCGGCTGACAGCAGCCTCTGCCTCCTTGGTTCGAGTGATTCTCCTGCCTCACCCTCCCGAGTAGCTGGGACTGTAGGCACGTGCCACCACACCTGGCTAATTTTTGTATTTTTAGTAGAGACAGGGTTTCACCATGTTGACCAGGCTGGTAAGGGAAGGACTTTCAGATTATTATAAGTTGTGAAATTTCACAGGAATTTTAAGGCATGTTGATCTTACTAGGTAATTTTTGGGTTTTTTTGCGACAAAGTCTCAGAATGAGACTGTGTCTCCCAGGCTGGAGTGCAGTGGTGTGATCTCGGCTGACAGCAACCTCTGCCTCCTGGGTTCGAGTGATTCTCCTGCCTCACCCTCCCGAGTAGCTGGGACTGTAGGCACGTGCCACCACACCTGGCTAATTTTTGTATTTTTAGTAGAGACAGGGTTTCACCATGTTGACCAGGCTGGTCTCAAACTCCTGACCTCAGGTGATCTGCCCACCTCAGCCCCCTGAAGTGCTGGGATTACAGACATGAGCCACCATGCCCATGCCCGGTTTTTTTTTTTTTTTTTTTTGAGTCAGGGTCGCGCTGTGTTACCCAGGCTGGAGTGCAGTGGCACAATCTCATCTCATTGCAACCTCCGCCTCCTGGATTCAAGCAATTCTCATGCCTCAGTTTCCCAAGTAACTGGCACTACAGCCATGCGCCACTATACCCAGCTAATTTTTTCTATTTTAGTAGAGATGGAGTTTCACCGTGTTGCCCAGGCTGGTCTCAAACAAGGCGGGGTTTGCCTTCTTTTGCCTCCCAAAGTGCTAGGATTACAGGCGTGAGCCACTGTGTCTTGGTAATTTGTTTATTTATTTATGTATTTATTTTATTTATTTTTTGAGATGGAGTCTTGCTCTGTCACCCAGGCTGGAGTGCAGTGGCGCAATCTTGACTCATTGCAACCTCCGCCTCCCAGGTTCAAGCGATTCTCCTGCCTCAGCCTCCCAAGTAGCTGGGACTACAGGTGCCCGCCACCATGCCCAGCTAATTTTTCACAGTTTTAGTAGAGATGGCGTTTCACTGTGTTAGCCAGGCTGGTCTCAATCTCCTGACCTCGTGATCCACCCCCCTCGGCCTCCCAACGTGCTGGGATTACAGGTGTGAGCCACCGCACCCAGCAGTAATTTACAATACTAAGATGACCTAGGATTATCTGATCCATTGTGAATTTTTATTAAATCTGTAAACAGTCACTTTTGGTGTTCCCTCAAAATTGCCAGACCTTTTTCATGCAGCCATTGGATTGCATTTACCTGTGAAAGGGCTCCACAATACCATCTTATCAGTCCTGTTCACACTCATGGAGAAGTGGACAGTGTGTCATGCAGAGGGTCATAGCCTTGCTTTCAATTCGCTGGGACCTTTTCTTTTGGGGATACACCATGAACCCATTGGAACAGTTTGCTGTCATTAGATTGGAGGGCTGTCTGTCATGTACTGAGTTGGGACTCTGTTTTCATTTCTTTTCTAGGCAGAGCTGCAACCCTCTTGTCCTCTTTGAAGCAGAAATTGAAAAGTACTGCCCAGAGAATTTTGTAGACATCAAGGTGGGATCTTTTGGAAGACATATGGCACTGAACAACCACAGAGTCAAACAGAGTGATTTCTTTATTTTTAATGCATTGGCATTTGGAGATAAGGTTTTCCACCAAACTCACTACCATGATTTAAAAAGCTGGTTCCCACCCATTGTATAAATTTGGCTAAGTGGCCAAGGTACTGAAGTAAACATTTTTTTATGAATAGTAGTTGTTTAAATCCTAGGAATAAAGGCTAGACATGGTAGTTTATGCCTGTAATCCCAGCAATTTGTGGGGCCAAGGCAGGATCACATGAACTCCAGGAATTTGAGACCAGCCTGGGCAACATAGTGAGACCCTATCTCTCAAAAAAAAAAAATTAACCAGGCATGGTGATGTACACTTATAGTCCCAGCTACTAGTAAGGCTGAGGAAGGAGGATTACTTGATCCCAGGAGGCAGGAGGTTGAGGCTGCAGTGAGCTGTAATCACACCACCACACTCCAGCCTGGTGAGAAAGTGAGACCCTATCTCAAAAAGAGTAAGTATTGTAAATTATTAGTGCCTAGCCCCCATCTCACCCCTTGTTAGATGGAAGAGGCTACAAAGTATAAATGCCTGTTTGACAGTAAATTGCCAGTTGTCAAGCAGTCAGGGCGTGCATGGTTAATTTATTTTTAATTTTTATTTATTTATTTATTTATTTATTTTTTTGAGATGAAGTCTTGCTCTTGCCCTCCAGGCTGGAGTATGATGGTGCAATCTTAGCTCACTGCAACCTCTGCCTCCAGGTTCAAGCGATTCCCTTGCCTCAGCCTCTTGAGTAGCTGAGATTACAGGTGCCTGCCACCACACCCGGCTAATTTTTGCATTTTTAGTAGAGATGGGGTTTCACCATGTTGGCCAGGCTGGTCTCAAACTCCTGACCTCATGTGATCCACTCGCTTCGGCCTCCTAAAGTGCAGGGATTACAGGTGTGAGCCACTGTCCTGGCCAGTTAATTTATTGAGAACTGATAAACCTTTGGATGAAATTCAGTTGGGATTCTTTTTTTTGTTGTTGTTTTGTTTTGTTTTGTTTTTTTGAGATGGAGTCTTGCTCTGTTGCCCAGGCTGGACTGCAGTGGCGCAATCTCGACTCACTGCAAGCTCCGCCATTCTCCTGCCTCATCCACCCACCTTGGCCTCCCAAAGTGCTGGGATTACAGGCGTCAGCCACTGTGCCCAGCCGGGGTTCGTTTTTTTTTAGCTAGGTCATAATCAGAACCGCTCGAAGTGCGTGTGTGTGTGTGTTAGTGTGTGTGTGTGCGCTGAATTTTAGGTTTTGTCATATTGGGGAAGTTATATTAAACCCTCTATTCTAGAAACTCATTTATGGTTCTAAGGGGTTGTATCATGATTAGCACCAATGAAAGCGGTTTTCTCTGTTCTCTTTCCCTTGCCAAGTTGTCACACTCCAAGAGCAGCATTAACCTTCAGTCAAATCCCCTTAGCATAGAGGTGTCAAGTCACTGTTCTGCAATTCTGTTCTCACCACTCTTATTCCACTGTGAACTTCAGAAAACTCTGGAACGAGAGACTCGCCAGTGCCAGGCTCTGGTGATCTGGACTGACTGTGATAGAGAAGGCGAAAACATCGGGTTTGAGATTATCCACGTGTGTAAGGCTGGTAAGTGCTGCTGCTGCTGACTTTCTCTACTTTGGAACTCCATAAATAGAGTGTTCTTGTTTATATGTGCATGTGGGCCGTGGATGAGTTCCTCTGCAGGTACTCTTCCCTCCCGATCTGTGAGTCCCACCAGCCATGTGTCCTGGAGCAAATCACTGAGCCATTGGGAGCCTCGACTTCCTTGTCTCTAACATCAGGCCAGTCTGACATGTTTCCTGGGACTGCCACAGAGATTAGATGAGTTAATGAGTGGTGTAAACCATTTAGCCCAGGATTCATTCCTTGTTAGATACAAGCATACAAGCAGATACCCGGCTCCTTGAGAACAGGGACTTTATATTCTTTTTGTTGTTGTTGTTGTTATATATTGAATTCTTTTAGTATTTGGTTAATGGAAACAAAAATAGAAAAATAAAATTACATATTGAATATGTGTTAAAGAATGAATATACCACAAGTAAAGTACAAAGAATAATTATGAAATGTTCTGTTTTCTTTTTTAATCTCATATTAGTTGTACAATGCTCGACTATTAATAAATAATAGTTGCAGTGGATTTAAAGGCTCTAACAGTGTTAATGGTTTTGAGTAACTTGGAGTGATGAACGGGCCATTCTCTGGCTCAGAGGGTGGGGTTGCTACTTTCCTTTAGTGGTTTTGTGTTCAAAGCTGTAATGACTCCTGGAAATTTAAGTGCATTAACTTTCAAGGACAGTGTGTATATGTCCTATATTCTTTGCTGAAGGGACATGAAATTCCCCTACAGTACCCTTTAATTGACAATATTTTTCTTTTCCCAAAAGGCCTGAGAGAGCAAGTAAGATTAAAGTTGCAAAAGGCAGCCAGGCACGGTGGCTCATGCCTGTAATCCCAGCACTTTGGGAGGCTGAGGCAGGTGGATCTCCTGAGGTCAGGTGTTCAAGACTAGCCTGGTCAACATGGTGAAACCCTGTCTCTACTAAAAATACAAAAATTAGCCAGGTGTGGTGGCGGGTGCCTGTAGTCCCAGCTACTAAGGAGACCAAGGCAGGAGAATTGCTTGAACCCAGGAGGCAGAGGTTGCAGTGAGCTGAGATTGCGCCACTGCACTCCAGCCTGGGTGACAGAGTGAGACTGTCTCCAAAAAAAATGTTCACCAAGAGCATTTTATATTTTAGTTAGTGAAGGGGGCCTGCCCCTCCACACCTGTGGGTATTTCTCACAAGGTGGAGACGAGAGACTGAGAAAAGAAATAAGGCACACACAAAGTATAGAGGAAGAAAAGTGGGCCCAGGGGACTGGCGCTCAGCAAGTGAGGACCTACACCAGCGCTGGTCTCAGTTCACTCAGTATTGATTGATCACTATCTTTACTATCTTGGCGAGGGGAATGCGGTGTGACTATTGGGTGTTGGTGGGGAGAGGGTCAGCAGGAAAACATGTGAACAAAAGACTCTGTGTCATAAATAAGTTTAAGGGAGGGTGCTGTGCCTGGATGTGCACGTAGGCTATATTTATGTTTAACTTTACATAAACATCTCAGTGCAGTAAAGAGTAACAGAGCAGTATTGCCGCCATGATGCCTCGCCTCCAGCCATAAGGCGGTTTTCTCCTATCTCAGAATGGGATATATGGTCGGTTTTACACCGAGTCATTCCATTCCCAGAGACGTGCAGGAGACAGATGCCTTCTTCTTATCTCAACTGCATAGAAGCCTCACTCTTTCACTAATCCTTCTCAGCACTGACCCTTTACGAGTGTCGGGCTGGGGGGCTGTAAGGTCTTTCCCTTCCCACGAGGCCATATCTCAGGCTGTCTCAGTGGGGGGAAACCTTGACAATACCCAGGCTTTCTTGGGCAGGGGTCCCTGCAGCCTTCTGCATTGTGTCTCTGGTTAATAGAGAATGGAGAATGGCAATGACTTTCACAAAGCGTACTGTCTGCAAACACATTTTTAACAAAGTACATCCTGCACAGCCCTAAATCCCTTAAACTTTGAGTCAATACAGCACATGTTTTTGTGAGCACAGGGTTGGGACAACAGTCACAGATTAACAGCATCTCAAAGCAGAACAATTTTTCTTAATACAGATCAAAATGGAGTTTCTTTATGTCTTCCTTTTTCTACATAGACACAGTAACGATCTGATCTCTCTTTTCCCCACAGTTATTAGCTAAAATTAACTCCATCACTATTTCTGACAGCACACTCAGTTTGAAGGTTATGGTGATGTTTCCTCTTTAGACACTGTACACCATTGATTTAACCTAATAGGTAAATTGGTCATCTCACAGCTTCTTGAACTGGTTTGCCTTTATTTCAAGGGGCTTTAAGAAAAGTGAGTCCTTTATGATGGAGGGCAGTGTGATTTGACTTTGACCTTGGTAACACCTTGTGTTCTGCAGTAAAGCCCAATCTGCAGGTGTTGCGAGCCCGATTCTCTGAGATCACACCCCATGCCGTCAGGACAGCTTGTGAAAACCTGACCAAGCCTGATCAGAGGGTGAGCGATGCTGTGGATGTGAGGCAGGAGCTGGACCTGAGGATTGGTGAGGAGCTAGGCAGACCTCTCCCATGGCCACATTAATGTTGTGTTATGGGACCAAAAATGGGCTCTGTGTCGATATGTGCAGCCAGCCCTGGACTCTCATTATCCATCATTTTCACCTTCCTTCACTCTCCAGGAGCTGCCTTTACTAGGTTCCAGACCCTGCGGCTTCAGAGGATTTTTCCTGAGGTGCTGGCAGAGCAGCTCATCAGTTACGGCAGCTGCCAGTTCCCCACACTGGGCTTTGTGGTGGAGCGGTTCAAAGCCATTCAGGCTTTTGTACCAGAAATCTTCCACAGAATTAAAGGTAGGGCCTGGAGTGGGGGTTATGGCCTGGGACCTATGGGCCCAAGGTTAAGGAGGGGGACTGTGAGCATTAATAGCACTAATAAAGATGTGATTTATTTTAGTCTTGCCGTCATCCTCCCTGGCCCATTACAATCCACTTAAAGTTCCCTTTGTTATCCAGAAACTCTTCCCTATTTGATATTCCTTTGACTTTCACCATAATAAACCTTTTTCCATTTGTCATATCATGACACATATCTCTGAGACACAGCCTTTCTGTTTGTCTCTCCTTAATATAGTAACTCATGACCACAAAGATGGTATCGTAGAATTCAACTGGAAAAGACATCGACTCTTTAACCACACGGCTTGCCTAGTTCTCTATCAGTTGTGTATGGAGGTAAGAAGTCCTTCGAACCCCTAATGATCTAGGAAACATTCTGCACACCTCCCAAACCACTCCCACTGTTGGCAGAGGTGATCTGTCTCATTCTCCCATTGGACTTTAGCTTTAAGTTTGCATCTCAGGGGATCACTTTTTGGGAACCAATAAGACTAGAACCCCATGAAAACAGCACTAAAAGGAAAAGGGAAGCATCTGCATTATTTTTAGATAAAATCAGAAATTTTGGGAAATGTATAGTTGAAATCCCCTCTTGGGGCATATACTATCACGAGAAATTAGCAAGGATTAGCTAGACCAGTCCAGTTCATTGACTTATAGAGCTAGGAGAGAATGAACAGCATTTGGCTCAGCCCTCTCTTTATTGGTCACATGAGGACATCTAGAGTAGTGAAAGTCACAAATTAGTGGGTTAATTTTATATAGTGATAAAAGCTAGGAAGAAAATAAAGCAAGGTAAAGGGATAGAGAAAGGCCGGAGGGACAGTGAGGGGAGGGGTGACACTTGAGCAGAGGCTGGAGAGATTAGGGAGAGGGCTTGGGGGGTGGGTGGGACACGCATGTGCCATAGAAGGGAGCAAGACTGGCCCGAGCCATAGGCCAGTTGATGGCAGAGTTAGGACCCACCCTAACGTTTCCTGGCCCTTGGGCTGATTGTTTACTTTCTGATGTTACTTCCTATTAGCACATAACAGCCTGGTTTAACCCAGGGGCCGCAGAGTGATGCTTAAGTAAAATTCTGAGCTCTCTAGGCTTAATTCATGGTGTGCTTCTTGGCTGTAGCCCACTGGCGGATTTGTTACTAATTAGGCAAAGGGATGTGATAACTGCAGCATCCGCCATGGACCAGGCACACTTTGTTATGTGTTGTTTTTTTTAATCCTAATAATGCCTGTGAAGGCAGTGATAGCATCCGCATTTTCCAGATGAAGAAGCTAAAGAAAGTGAAGAGACTTACCCACAGACACATGAGAGCTGTACATGGCAGTGCACGACTGAGTCCCAGTGTGTCCCTGCCCCTTCTGCAGACCATGCTGCCTTCTCCATCTCTCTGTCACTCCACCCTTTGACCCTGGACCACTGGGAGTCTCTGTGACACTGCACAATTATTTGTTAAATAAAAAGACCACCAGCCTGGGTTTCATAGTGAAACCCCATCTTTACAAAAAAGAAAAAAAATTAGCTGGGCATGGTGGTACCTGCATATAGTTCCATCTACTTGGGAGACTGAGGTGGGAGAATCGCTTGAGCCCAGCAGTTTGAGGCTGCAGTGAGCCGTGATTATGCTGCTATACTTCAGCCTGAGTGACAGAATGAGATACTGCCTCAAAAAAAAAAAGATAAATAATAATAAAATATAAAAGTAAGTAATAAAAAGACCTGCCCTGTTTCTCCTTCACTCGGATGTGGTGCAGGACTACGTGGTGGGTGATGTAAACTATGAAGCTGGTTTTAAGATTAAAGGTCTCCAACTTATATTGTACAATTTCTCCTATTTCTTTTCTTTTTTTTTTTTTTCCCCGAGACAGAATCTAGCTCTGTTGCCAGGCTGGAGTGCAACGGCACAATCTCGGCTCACTGCAACCTCTACCTCCCAGGTTCAAGCTATTCTCCTGCCTCAGCCTCCCCAGTAGCTAGAACTACAGGCGTGTGCCACCATGCCCAGCTAATTTTTGTATTTTTAGTAGAGATGGATTTTCACCATGTTGGCCAGGATGCTCTAGCTCTCTTGACCTTGTGATACGCCAGCCTTGGCCTCCCAAAGTGGTAGAATTACAGGCATGAGCCACCGTGCCCGGCAATTTCTCCTATTTCTAACTCTGTATTATCCTGAATTTTTTTTTTTTTTTAAAGGAGCACTGGGCCAAGCATGGTGGCTTATGGGAGTATTGCTTGAGCCCAGGACTTCTGGGCCAGCCTGGGCAACATAGCAAGACCCCATCTCTATATTTTAAACAAAACAACAACAGAAAGAGCACTGTGCGTGTGTACATAGAAAACTGCACTCAGGTGATGCATAGGCTGTTGGATTTCATAGGCTCTGGAGGAAGCACCTTAAGGCTTGTGAAATTGCCCTTCACAATCTTGGTTTGAGTGGGAAAGTAGTGATGGTGTCTACCATACTGTCAGCTACAAGCGACATTAAGTGGGGCACTCCTAGGCTGTCACTGCGGGCTTAACTGGTGGTGGTCAGTGTGATCTGGAAGGATTGGCATGGGCTATCCTTCCAGAGGATATCCATCCATAGGAAGGATGGAGATGATGCACTAACAGGTTAACATGGTCTTTTCTTTCCTGGCTTTCTAGGATCCCATGGCAACTGTGGTAGAGGTCAGATCTAAGCCCAAGAGCAAGTGGCGGCCTCAAGCTTTGGACACTGTGGTATGTTCCAGACAGGCTGTTTCAGGCACTGAGGGAACACTTACTGTTTTGAGGCCATAGTTCTACTGCCTAGACTGTGGCTTGGTGGAAGAAAATACTACCCATCGCCAGGCCACACAAGAAAACACTGGAGAAAGACACGGTCCTGCTTAGCCTCACTGTTTGTTTTGTTTTTGTAGACTCAAACTTCTGGGCTCAAGAGATCTTCCCACCTCAGCCTCCCAAGTAGCTGGGACTATAGCCATGTGCCACTATGACCAGCTAATTATTTTTTAAATTTTTTTGTAGAGATGGGATCTTACTATGTTGACCAGGCTGATCTCAAACTCCTGGCCTCAAGTGATTCTCCAGCCCCAGCCTCCCAAAATACTGGGATTACAGGCATAAGCCACCACACCCAACCACTGCTTGGCCTGTTAATTTTTTTTTTTTTTTTTTTTTTTTTGAGACGGAGTTTCCTCTTGTTGCCTAGGCTGGAGTGCAATGGTGCAGTCTCGGCTCACCACAACTTATGCCTCCCGGGTTCAAGCGATTCTCCTGCCTCAGCCTCCCGAGTAGCTGGGATTATAGGCATGCACCACCACGCCCTGCTAATTTTGTATTTGTAGTAGAGGCGGGGTTTTTCCATGTTGGTCAGGCTGGCCTCGAACTCCTGACCTCAGGTGATCTGCCCACCTCAGCCTCCCAAAGTGCTGGGATTATAGGCGTGAGCCACTGCGCCTGGCCTGTTGTTGTTGTTGTTGTTGTTGTTGTTGTTGTTGTTGTTGTTAAATGCAATATAACTGCATTGTATGAGGTTTGGGAAACAAAAAGAGGAAAACAACCTATGGCTTCACCGTCCTTACATAATTACTAGTATCTCTTTCAGTTTTTTAAGATGCATGTTTTTACAGCATTATAATAAGAGTAGCTTGTGTTTTCCACCCAAGCATTTTTTTCATGTTGCTACATAATCTGTGTAAATATTGCTTTAAATAACCTGCTATATGAACCTACTTTAGAACAGGGCTTCTCAAATTATTTGACCCCAGAAAGAGCCACCCTGATGGAACACAAGTCTGAATAAATCACATTAGGAGTATGCCTTCTCAGTCACCACTTAGCAGGAAAATTTGGGATAGAAGTACTATTAGAATTCACTCTGGAGTTTGGAAATACAGAACACTCAGGCTAACAAGCATGGAGGCTAAGAAGCACACAGGGACTGGTGGGCAGTGCATTCTTTGTCTTGGTCAAGCCACAGTAAATGTGTATATGTGTGGAGGGATTGCATGGGGGAAGTTATACGTTTTGTTTGTTTGTTTGTTTGTTTTTTGAGACGGAGTCTTGCTGGGATTAGAGGCATGAGCCACCATGCCCAGCTGCATTGATTTTATATAGTAGGCATATGTGTTTTAGTCCTCACTGGTTAAGTGTGCTTTAGTGTGACATATAGTCATCAGCATTGTTAGCTTGTCACCTAGGGAAAAGAACAGCTGGTTATCCCCCAGGAGGCCTCCTGCGGTTTTCACCCTCCATGAGAATTTACTGGGGCTTGGGTGGTGTTCCCAAAGTGTGGTTCTCAGACTGTGTTAGAGCAGTGTATTAGACTGCTTGTTAAAAAATGTAGATTTCGGGCCAGGCGCAGTGGCTCACGCCTGTAATCTCAGCACTTTGGGAGGCTGAGGCGGGCAGATCACAAGGTCAGGAGATCGAGACCATCCTGGCTAACATGGTGAAACCCTGTCTCTACTAAAAATACAAAAAATCAGCCATGCGTGGTGGCAGGTGCCTGTAGTCCCAGCTACTCAGGAGGCTGAGGCAGGAGAATTGGCGTGAACCGAGGAGGCAGAGCTTACAGTGAGCCAAGATCACGCCACTGCACTCCAGCCTGGATGACAGAGTGAGACTCCATGTGAAAAAAAAAAAAAATGTAGATTTCTGGGCCAGACGCAGTGGCTTGCGCCTGTAATCACAGCACTTTGGGAGGCCAAGGCAGGTGGATCACCTGAGGTCAGGAATTTGAGACCAGCCTGGCCAGCATGGAAAAACCCCGTCTCTACTGAAAACACAAAAATTAGCCAGGCGTGGTGAGCGCCTGTAGTTCCAGCTACTCGGGAGGCTGAGGCAGGAGAATCGCATGAACCCGGGAGGCGGAGGTTGCAGTGAACCGAGATAGTGCCTCTGCACTGCAGTCTGGACAACAAGAGCGAGACTCCGTCTTGAAAATAAAAAAAATTTAAAAATGTAGATTTCTGGGTAATTCCAGCACTTTGGGAGGCCAAGGCGAGCAGATTACCTGAGGTCAGGTGTTCAAGGCCAGCCAGGCCAACATGGCAAAACCCCATCTCTACTAAAAATACAAAAATTTGCCAAGCGTGGTGGTGCTGTAATCCCAGCTACTTGGGAGGCTGAAGCAGGAGAATCACTGGAACCCAGGAGGCGGAGGTTGCAGTGGGCCAAGATCATGCCACTGCACTACAGCCTAGGCGACAGGGCGAGACTCTGTCTCAAAAAAAAAAAAAAAAAATGTGGAGTTTGGGCTGGATATGGTAGCTCACACTTGTGATCCTAGCATTTTGGGAGGCCAAGGCGGGAGGATTACTTGAGGCCAGGAGTTCAAGATCAGCCTGCGCAACATAGCAGCTTCCCCGGTGGTCAGGGCCCCGAATCTGCTGGCTTCCCAGTTGAGTCCTGCACACATTAAAGTCTGAGAACCACTAGGCTAGGATCTGACTCTGCCTGGCAGGCCCGGAAATCGTTGTTGGACAGCCTTTTCAGCTGTGTTTGATAGAAGCACCTAGAGTGACAGGGGCCAGATTTGACTGAAGATGAGTTGTGTATTTGAGTTGTGCTGCCTGACCCATGCAGTACACCTAACATGCCTGTTGACCCATTTCACAGGAGCTTGAGAAACTGGCTTCTCGAAAGTTGAGAATAAATGCTAAAGAAACCATGAGGATTGCTGAGAAGCTCTACACTCAAGGGTAAATATTTTGGGTTTGGGAGTAGAATTTGAACCGTCTTTATCAGGATGAAATATTTGAGAAATAGAGTTTATGGGCTGGGCGCGGTGGCTCACGCCTGTAATCCCAGCACTTTGGGAGGCCGAGGCGGGCAGATGACGAGGTCAAGAGATTGAGACCATCCTGGCCAACATGGTGAAACCCGATCTCTACTAAAAATACAAAAATTAGCTGGGCGTGGTGGTGCGTGCCTGTAGTCCCAGTTACTGGGGAGGCTGAGGCAGGAGAATCGTTTGAACCCAAGAGGAGGAGGTTGCAGTGAGCTGAGATCGCACCGCTGCACCCCAGCCTGGCGAGTGAGCGAGACTCCATCTCAAAAAAAAAAAAAAGAAAAAAGAAAGAAAGAAATAAGAGTTTATGGGGAAAAACTGATTGTCTAGATAGCACCCAAGCTCTGAGGATTTTGACTTTGACTTCTCTTTTCTGATACCGAAAAGGTGTTTCTATATAAAAACCCATAGAGTAGATTCAGATCTTACTTTTGACTCCTCAGCCATCTCCCTGTGGCCCTGGCAAGTTGCAGACAGTGGGTGGCACCTTTAAAAGTTGTTTGCCTGTGAAACTCCTCCCTGCCCCAGTCATGTACACCCCAGCACTGAGGTCGTCTAACTGTGCTGTCCAGCCTGCAGCTATTGAGCAGTTGAAATTCAAGTTGTCCAAATTGGGATGTGCTATAGATGTAAAATATACGCTGGGTTTTGAAGACTTTTATGAAAATAGAATGTAAACTATCCCAGTAACTTAAGTGACTAATTGAACATTTTAAATTATGCCGGGCGTGGTGGCTCACGCCTGTAATCCTAGCACTTTGGGAGGCCGAGGTGGGCGGATCATGAGGTCAGGAATTCGAGACCAGCCTGGCCAACATGATGAAACCCCATCTCTACTAAAAATACAAATATTAGCCAGGTGTGGTGGCAGGCACCTGTAATCCCAGCTACTCAGGAGGCTGAGGCAGGAGAATTGCTTGAACCCAGGAGGCAGAGGTTGCAGTGAGCTGAGATCACGCCACTGTACTCCAGCCTGGGTGACAGAGCAAGACTCCTTCTCTGGGGGGAAACAAAAATTACAAATAGAGACTGGGTATGTTGGGTCACACCTGAAATCTGAGCACTTTGGGAGGCCTAGGCAGGAGGATCGCTTGAGCTCAGGAGTTCAAGACCAACCTGAGCAACATGGCAAAACCCTGTCTCTACAAAAAAAATACAAAAAAAAAAAAAATTAGCCAGGCATGGTGCCACACACTTGCAGTCCCAGCTATTCAGGAGGCTGAGGCAGGAGGATCACTTTAGCTTGGGAGACGGAGGCGGCAGTGAGCCAAGATGGCGCTGCTACATCCAGCCTGGGCGCCACAGCAAGACTATCTCAAAAAAGAAAAAACAAATAGAGTCCACATTACAGTTTTATTGGACAGCATTGTTCGTTGTATATTCTAAGAAAAGTCTCGAAGCACTGGAATTTGTCAGGGTCAGTGAGGCTCATGTGCTGCATCAGGGTTGGTCTGTCAGACTGACTCTCAGAGTGGCCAGTGACAAGCCCCAGGCTATGAGGCTGCTGGCCTTTATCCTGTGCTGTGCTGCCCCTTTTGTTTCTCCTTTGGCTTCTTTGAGGGTCCTAGCAAGAGAGCCAGCTGCTTTTCATCCCATGAGGGGGTGCATCTCATCTCAGAACTTTTCTGAATCAGGTAACCTAGGCTGCCTTCAGTTGAGTTGGCTATATCAGATGAGTGTTTGCAGGTGTTAGTGGGTGCTTTCAGTTGTTTATAGACCAATCAGAGAGCCTAGCAACTTCTTTTTCTGTTTGTTTGCCTTGGTTTTAGGTACATCAGCTATCCCCGAACAGAAACAAACATTTTTCCCAGAGACTTAAACCTGACGGTGTTGGTGGAACAGCAGACCCCCGATCCACGCTGGGGGGCCTTTGCCCAGAGCATTCTAGAGCGGGGTGGTCCCACCCCACGCAATGGGAACAAGTCTGACCAAGCTCACCCTCCCATTCACCCCACCAAATACACCAACAGCTTACAGGTTGGTTTCCCTGAATGTACTGCCTGCTGGAACCCAGAGGGAAGTGCTGAGGGTCAGTAGTAAGGTTTGAATTTACTCTGTGGGCTGTGATCATAAAAACGAGTGATTGTGAGATCTCTCTCATTTCACAATCCTCTGCCTGGCTTTGATAAAGACCACCTCATCCCTCCCCGTGGTGGGCCCCCATGTCCCACTCTTCATCAGCTCCTGCTGCTTCCCTGCTAGTCCTTCATAGGCAACCCCTGTGCAGACCCCCACCCCCACTGTGAGCCTTTGTGGCCTTCCCAGTCCCTGGAACTAGCGAATTCTATCCATCCTCCCAAGGCTGGCTCAGTTTTGGTTTCCTCCTGAAACTTTGCTGCCACCCTAGTCGTGCCACCCCCTGTCACTGCAGTTTCCCACTCAGCTCTGCTTGTCTGTCTCAGTCATTTCCTCAGCCAGGGGCAGGCTCTGCAGGCACAGGAGCCATTAGGCTTGTTTACATCTGTAGGCTTCTCAGAAAGCTGGGGAAATCTTAGTCTTTTGTTCTTCTCCTCCTTCTTTTAATAACATATATTCTTTCTGATTTTAAAAATATGGCCGGGCGCAGTGGCTTACGCCTGTAATCCCAACACTTTGATAGGACAAGGCGGGTGGATCACAAGGTCAGGAAATTGAGACCATCTTGGCCAACATGGTGAAACCCCGTCTCTACTAAAAGTACAAAAATTAGTTGGGCGTAATGTGTGCCAATAGTCCCAGCTCTTAGGAGGCTGAGGCAGGAGAATCGCTTGAATCCGGGAGGCGGAGGTTGCAATAAGCCGAGATTGCACCACTGCACTCCAGCCTGGCGACAGAATGAGACTCTGCCTTGGAAAAAAAAAATTACATGTTCATTTTAGACAAATTAAGAAATACAAAAGACTATAAGGGAGGAAAAATTGCCTGTTAAGCATGATATTTAACAATTGCAAAGATGTGCCATAATTTATTTTGCCAAATCTGTTTTTTGTGTGTTTTTGAAACTATAGTTAACATTTGTAGACATAAATATCTTTGTGGTTCTCCAGTTATTTCCTTTGAAGAAATCCTTAGAAGGGGAATTATTGGATATGTGTATAAATGTCTCATGGGCTTTTGATAGATTGAGGCTCACTAAATCATTGATTACCTAATTGAAAATTACCCTGACAAATTACTGCTTAAACGTGCGCATGAAGTTGGGCTAAGGCCACCAGGTGCAGTGTTGCTGTGTCTCTTGTATTTGAGGAGTCTCTTGCTAACTTCTTATGCTTTCATCTTGTTTTCTGCTTAGATTGGGTTTACATCAAAGAACCACTTCCCAGTCTGGAGGGGAAGATGACTCCCTTGCTTGTCCTTGCCAGATTTGAGTTGTAAGATGTGTCAACCTAAACCCATCCTCTCCCCAGGACTTGTTTGCCTGGCACTCCATCTTAGTGCAGGGCCTGAGGAGCAGTGTGGCCTCTTCTGTGCAGGACATTAGGCTAAGGCTACCGGCGATGCTCCTGTCCTTGAGAGGTGATATTCTAGGGGGAGTTTCAAACTCCTCTTTTCTTCCTAGGGAGATGAACAGCGACTATACGAATTTATTGTTCGCCATTTCCTGGCTTGCTGCTCCCAGGATGCTCAGGGGCAGGAGACCACAGTGGAGATTGACATCACTCAGGAACGCTTTGTGGCCCACGGCCTCGTGATTCTGGCCCGAAACTATCTGGATGTGTATCCATATGATCACTGGAGTGACAAGGTAATAAAAGAGTGGTCCCCAGGGAGAGGGAGGACAGTTGTGTTGCGAGCCCTGAGTTCTCTAGTGGAGCAGGACCATGTTTCTTGAAATGAGGTTATTTTTTGCCTGGGTGTGATGATGGAATCATCTGACTGCTGCACCTGCCGCTCCCTATAGATCCTCCCTATCTATGAGCGAGGATCCTGCTTTCAGCCCAGCACCGTGGAGATGGTGGACGGGGAGACCAGCCCGCCCAAGCTGCTCACCGAGGCCGACCTCATTGCCCTCATGGAAAAGCATGGCATTGGTCAGTGGCTCCTCTGGGTAACTCGCATCTCTTGAGCACTTACGGTGTACCAGGTACAGGTTTCCTCTAGTCTTCAAATCATTCTCTAATGCAGCTGCTATATCTTTATCCCCACTTTATAGTTGAAATAAGGCTCAGAGAGGTTAAGAACTTACCTAAGTTCACAAAGTGTGTATTATTAAAACCTGGTCTGAATAACTCTATATAGTCACTGCTCTTAAACCATGCACTGTGCTGTCCACATAGTAACAGAGACTTTTCCCGTGGCTTTAAGGGCCCAACTGGGAGCACCCGTTGGTCACATGAGGATTTATTGTTCTTTTGAATAAGAACAGCATATAAGGAACCAACAATTAAAACTTGGGACAGTTATCATAATATCTGTCTTCATTTTGAAGTGTCAGATCTGGCAGCCCTGAGCCTCCTTCCCATGTGGAGCATTGGGTGAGGGTGGCAGCTGTCTCCGCAAGCCTGCACCCACACTGCTTGCTCAGGCTGCTCACGCTGGCCTCATGTATGTTCCAGGACCCTGCTGTTAGCTATGGGTGACTGGATTCTTAGCCTTTTGTTAAAGCATTTCCCATAATTGCTTAGGAATCAGAAACTAGGTTATAATAAAACACTGGGCCAGAATTGTGTTATTTCCAATAAGTCCCATGGCTCAAGCTTTGCAGGTAGGGCCTTGTAACTAATCTGCTGTCCCCTCCATTCGTTTTTGTCAAGGTTCTCAAGGGCTTTCTCTGGCAAACCTAGTCCAGGAATACCCGCAGCACAGTGGAGGGGAAGCAGAGCTCCCTGGGCATGTGTTACATAAGCAGCTGCCTTACCCACAAAGGGAGTTTCTTAGGCCTGTGACTTAGGAAGCAGTGCTTCAACGGGAAGTCCTTGACCATCACTAGGACATCCAGAAACCCTGCAGGTTTAGGTAAAATTAGAGGTTCACCATCATGATTTATTTGGTAAAAATGTATGAGGGCTGGGTGTGGTGGCTCACACCTGTAATCCCAGCATTTTGGGATGCCAAGATGGGTGAATCACTTGAGCCCAGGAATTCAAGACCAGCTGGGGCAACATGGTAAAACCCCATCTTGCTGGGCGCGGTGGCTCACGCCTGTAATCCCAACACTTTGGGAGGCTGAAGTGGATGGATCACCTGAGGTAGGGAGTTTAAGACCACCAGCCTGACCAACATGGTGCAACTCTGTCTCTACTAAAAATACAAAAATTAGCCAGACAAGGTGTTGGGCACCTGTAATCCCAGTTACTCGGGAGGCTGAGGCAGGAGAATCGCATGAACCCAGGAGGTGGAGGATGCAGTGAGCCAGGATCGCACCACTGCACTCCAGCCTGGGTGACAGAGTAAGACTCCATCTCAAAAAAAAAAAAAAAAAACCATCTCTACAAAAAATTAGGTGCATGCCTGTAGGTAGGGAGTCTGAGGTGGGAAGATCACTTGAGCCCAGGAGGCAGAGACTGAGGTGCACTGAGATTGGGCCACTGCACTCCAGCCTGGGCAACAGCAAGACCCTGTCTCAAAAAAAATGAGGCCCACAAGAGTGAGAGTTTGGATAAGCACCAGGAACACAAAGAGGAATAAGACCTCATTTTTTAAGTTCTCAATCTAACAGAAGAACCAAACCAACACATTGAATACAATGTAATGGTTCTGCAGGGAGTAGGCAGGGAAGAAAATGTCATGAGTGGACTGGCATTTGAGCTGGACCAAAACCTCATAGTAAGACTTCCAGATCAGTGAAGGGCAGCCCAGTGCAGGGTAGGCCTGAGGAAGGGCACAGGAGCAGGAAAGCAGAAGCCTGCTGTAGCTGGATTGGGGGTAGTGGCCATAGAAGGTGAGCCTGGAAAGATGATCCAAGCCTGACTTTGCAGGGCCTTGGCTTGCCCAGTTGAGGGGCTTAGTTGGTGGTACATGGTTAGCAGGGAGTATTCTAGGATTTCTAAGTAAAGGAACCACGTAGAGGTACACTTACAAAAAAACCCATAATATTTTTAAAAGATTATTAACAGGCTGGGCATTGTGTCTCACGCCTATAATCCCAGCACTTTGGGAGGCCGAGGCAGGGGGTCAGGAGTTCAAGACTAGCCTGGACAACATGGTGAAATCCCATCTCTACTAAAAATACAAAAAATTGCTAGGTGTTATGGCTGACGCCTGTAATCCCAGCTACTCAGGAGGCTGAGGCAGGAGAATTGCTTGAACCTGGGAGGTGGAGGTTGCAATGAGCCGAGATTGCGCCACTGCACTTCAGCCTTGGTGACAGAGAGAGACTCCATCTAAGAAAAAAAAAATATATATATATATTATTAACAGCTTTATATACCATACAGTTCATCTCCTTCAAATGTATAATTTACATTTTTTAGCATATTCATAAAGTTGTGCAGCTGTCACCACTGTCAGTTTTTTTGGTTTGTTTGTTTGAGATGGAGTTTTGCTCTTGTTGCTCCAGCCGGAGTGGAGTGGCGCGATCTTGGCTCACTGCAACTTCCGCCACCCGGGTTCAAGCGATTCTCCTGCCTCAGCCTCCCCAGTAGCTAGGATTACAGGCACGCACTACTACACCTGGCTAATTTTTGTTATTTTTAGTAGAGGCAGGGTTTCACCATGTTGGCCAAGTTGGCTGGTCTCGAACTCCTGACCTTGTGACCCGCCTGCCTAGGCCTCCCAAAGTGTTAGGATTACAGGTGTGAGCCACCATGCCTGGTCCCTAAAAAATTTTGTTTTAGAGAGACAGGATCTTACTCTGTCACCCAAGCTAGGTCACAGCCATGAACTCTGAGTTTCAAGGGATCCTTCCACCTCAGCTTCCCAAGTAGTTGGGACTACAGGCATGTGTTGCCACACCCAGCTAATTTTTCTTGTTGTTTTTTTTTTGTTGTTCTTTTTTTGTTTGTTTTGTTTTGTTTTGTTTTGTTTTGTATGAGACAGAGTCTCACTCTGTCACCCAGGCTGGAGTGTAGTGGCACGATTTCAGCTCACTGCAACCTCCGCCTCCCAGGTTCAAGAGATTCTCCTGTCTCAGCCTCCTGAGTAGCTGGGACTACAGGTGTGCATCACTGGCTAATTTTTGTATTGTTAGTAGAGATGGGGTTTCACTCTTAGCCAAGCTGGTCTGGAACTCCTGACGTCAAATGATCCACCCGCCTCGGCCTCCCAAAGTGCTGGGATTACAGGCCTGAGCCACCGTGCCCAGCCAAACTTTTTTGTTTTATGTAGGGACAGGGTCTTGCTATGTTGCCTAGTCTGGTCTTGAACTTGCAGCCTCAAACTGTCCTCCTACCTCGACCTCCCAAAGTGTTGGGATTACAGGAGTGAGCCACTGCACCTGGCCAGATCTGCCTACTTTAGATATTTCCTATAAGGAGCCAGGCACAGTGGCTCACACCTGTAGTCCCAGCACTTTGGGAGGCCAAGGTGGGTGAATCACTTGAGGTCAGGAGTTCGAGACCAGCTTCGCCAACATGGTGAAACACTGTCTCTACTAAAAATGAAAAAATTACCTGGGCTTGGTGGCGGGTGCCTGTAATCCCAGCTACTCGGGAGGCTGAGGCAAGAGAATCGCTTGAACCCGGAAGGCGGAGGTTGCAGTTGATGGACACTTGAGTTGTTTCTACTCTTTGGCTATTATAAATAATCCTGCTGTGAACAGTTTTGTACAAGGTTTTGTGTGGATATGTGTTTTCATTTCTCTTGGGTAGACTTAGGAGTGGGATTGCTAGTTTACATGGTAACTCTACATTTAACATTTTTAGGAACCACCAAACTTTTCTGAAGTGGCTGTACCATTTTTCGTTTCCACCAGCAAGGCACTAGGATTCCAGTTTATCCACATCCTTACTAACGCTTAGTATTATCTCTCTTTTTGATTTTGCTGGTAGGTCTGAACTGCTATTTCACTGGCTTATTTTGTTGTTGTTGTTGTTGTTGTTTTTGTTGTTGTTACTGTTGTTGAGGCGGAGTCTCGCTCTGTCGTCCAGGCTGGAATGCAGTAGCTCAATCTCCGCTCACTGCAAGCTCTGCCTCCCAGGTTCACGCCATTCTCCTGCCTCAGCCTCCCGAGTAGCTGGGACTACAGGCACCTGCCACCATGCCCAGCTGATTTTTTTTTTTTTTTTTTTGTATTTTTAGTAGAGACAGGGTTTCACTGTGTTAGCCAGGATGGTCTCGATCTCCTGACCTCGTGATCTGCCCGCCTTGGCCTCCCAAAGTGCTGAGATTACAAGCGTGAGCCAGCGCACCCAGCCCTTTTTTTTTTTTTTTTAAGACAGAGTCTCACTCTGTCACCCAGACTGGAGCACAGTGGTGCAATCTCAGCTCGTTGCAGCCTCTGTCTCCCGGGTTCAAGTGATTCTCTCCTGCCTCAGCCTCCTAAGCAGCTGGGACTACAGGCGCGTGCCGCCACACCCAGCTAATTTTTGTATTTTTGATAGAGACGGTTTCAGCATGTTGGCCAGCCTGGTCTCGAACTCCTGACCTCAGGTGATCCGCCCACCTTGGCTTCCCAAAGTGCTGGGATTACAGGCATGAGCCACTACTCCCAGGCTTCACTGCAGTTTTGATTTGCATTTCCTTCATGGCAGAGCTACATTTTGAAAGGTCCCTTTGGCCACAGCTTAAAGAATGGTTAGGGTAGAGGAAGAGACTAGAAATAGGGACACAAGCTGCAACTATGGCTTGGACACATGGGGAGGAGAATTTTTAAAAAGAGCTTTGAAGCTGGAATTGACAGCTTTCCTGAGTAATGGGATGTGAGGGAGCAAGAGAGTTGAGGTTGCCATTGTGATTTCTTGAATGAGCTATATGGGAATGAAATGAAGGCATCTTACCTGCATAGGCTGTCCAGGCAAAGGAGGGGTTCCGGGGTGAGCAAGGTGCCCATGCACCACCCAGGTGGAGCTGTTGTCTGTATTACCTCAGAGTAACCAGCAAATGGCTTCCAGGTACGGATGCCACTCATGCGGAGCACATTGAGACCATCAAAGCCCGGATGTACGTGGGCCTCACCCCAGACAAGCGGTTCCTCCCTGGGCACCTTGGAATGGGACTTGTGGAAGGTAAGGGAGGACACAGCTGGCAGTGGGTAGTGGGTGGTGTTGCCCAAGTCCCTGAGGGTCTCAGGTGGGCCCTCACTGAGCTCGACTCTTTCCCTGCAGGTTATGATTCCATGGGCTATGAAATGTCTAAGCCTGACCTCCGGGCTGAACTGGAAGCTGATCTGAAGCTGATCTGTGATGGCAAAAAGGACAAATTTGTGGTTCTAAGGCAGCAAGTGCAGAAATACAAGCAGGTTTTCATTGAAGCGGTGGCTAAAGCAAAGAAGTGAGTCCTTAAAAGAAATAGAGACGGGGTCTCACTATGTTGCCCAGGCTGGTCTTGAACTCCTGGCCTCAAGAGATCTTCCCACCTCAGCCTCCCAAAGTGCAGGGATTACAGGCGTGAGCCATCGCATCTGGGCCAGTCAGAATTCATAACCCTGCCAGATTCATCCTCACCAGTGGCCTCCTGGCCTGGGGGTTTTCCACATACCCCTTTTCTTTGGACTTTCTTCTCTGGGTTCCTTTACAACTCTCCATAGAGCTTTGTCAGTATAGAAACAGTAATCGGAACAGTCTCCTTCAGTTATTCTGAACTATTGGCTTTAGAAATACCATTCTCTTGATTTAATTATCTTTTTTTTTTTTTTTTCTGCTTTCATTACATGGAGTTAGGCAACAAAGTCTTTTAAATCAGTAAACCCAAGTGCTGGAGTGTGATCCATTTGTTTTCTGGAGCATTTAGAGGTGGATATTTAGCAAGCAGCATGTGTGTATTTTGTTAGAAATGATGTGTTTTTCTACCTATGATATTGATTTATAATAAGATATATATATTTGGACTTCAGTTTCTGATACCCTTGGAATTTTTTAAGTGCTGTGTCTGTTGTTTGCAAATGAGATGACTAGTGGCTGAGGGCTCCTGGGTAGCCTTGGGATCAGTCTGGTTGTCAGGGAACCAACCTTGTGATTAGACGGTTGGGACTTTGACTCCCACTCATACCTCAGGAAGAGCAGAGGGGCTGGAGGTTGAGTTGATCACACGTGGCCAGTGATTTGTCAATCATGCCTAAGTAATCCTCCAAAATCCCCAAACAAGGGCCGGGCACGGTGGCTCACGCCTGTAATCCCAGCACTTTGGGAGGCCGAGACGGGCAGATCACAAGGTCAGGAGTTCAAGACCAGCCTGGCCAACACAGTGAGACCCCTTTCTCTGCTAAAAAACAAAATACAAAAATTAGCCAGGCATGGTGGTGTGTACCTATAGTCCCAGCTACTCAGGAGGCTGAGGCAGGAGAATTGCTTTAACCCGGAAGGTGGAGGTTGCAATGAGCCGAGATTGCACCACTGCAGTCTAGCAACAGAGTGAGACTTCTTCAACAACAACAACAACAACAAAAAACAAGCAATTGGGTTTGGGGCACATCCAAATAGCTGAACAGGTAAAGATTCCTGGAGGGTGGGTGTTTGAGAGAGGGCATAGAAGCTACCCCTTCCCCACATCCCTTGCCGTGTGCATTGCTTCCATCTGGGTATTCACCTGGATCCTTTGTAATTAACGGGTAAGCATAAGTAAAGTGTTTCCCTGAGCTCTGTGAGCCACTCGATTGAGTTATTCAAACCAAGGAGGGAGTGTGAGGAACCCCAGTTTATAGCCAGTCAGTCAGAAGCACAGTCACAGCCTGAAATTTGTGGCTGACATCTGAGGGGATTGGGGGGAGCAGTCTTCTGGGACTGAGCCCTTAACTGTCAGATGGATCTCCAGGTGCATAGTGTCAGAATTGAATTGAATTAGAGGATGTCCAACTGGTGTCTGGTGGGAGAGTTGCTTGGTGTGTGGGGAAAACTCCCACACATCTGGTGTCTGATGTGTGTTGTGAGACTGTAATAGAAAATAACAGTTTGTTATTTCCTATTCTTCAGACTACCCCATGCCAGTTGTGAAAAGGCAGGCATGAGCTAGTTTAAACTTAAGGCAGACAGACACTCCTGGAGTTTGTACATGGACCCTGTGCAGTTTTACTTTTTTTTTTTTTTGAGATGGAGTTTCACTCTTGTTGCCCAGGTTAGGGTGCAATGGTGTGATCTTGGCTCACCGCAACCTCTGCCTCCTGGGTTCAAGCGATTCTCCTGCCTCAGCCTCCTGAGTAGCTTGGATTACAGGCATGCGCCACCACACCTGGCTAATTTTGTATTTTTAGTAGAGATGGGTTTTCACCATGGTGGTCAGGCTGGTCTCGAAATTCCAACCTCAGGTGATCCGCCCGCCTCGGCCTGGGATTACAGGCGTGAGCCACCGCGTCTGTCCCAGTTTTACTTTTTAATGTGGGCTGGTGACAAGCAGAAGCATCTGCCTGTGTCTGGACTCTCCTCCCAGGAGTTGGTTTGGCGCCAGGGCCTATGGTGAGCTCAGTCTTCTCTGTCTGCCATCTGTTCTCTGTAGGAGGCCTGTGGCTCACTGACCAGCTGGTTCTCAAGGTCACACCTGTTGTGTGTACATAAGAGTGTTGTAGGTACCTTTGCAGCGATTGCCGACTGATGGGTGTCTGTCTTTGCCTTTTCTTCAGATTGGACGAGGCCTTGGCCCAGTACTTTGGGAATAGGACCGAGTTGGCCCAGCAAGAAGAGATCTACCCAGCCATGCCAGAGCCCATCAGGAAGTGCCCACAGTGCAATAAGGACATGGTCCTTAAGACCAAGAAGAACGGCGGGTCAGTGCGCTGCCTTCCACCCCTACCTCTGCTCCCCAGCACCTGCGGTGTCAGCTGCAGCTCAAAAGGCCCTGCCATTTCACTCCATGGAATCTTTCAAGGCAGGCCTGTTGTTGCCAACCTGCAGGCAAGGTGTTGGCCTAGAAGCATAGCAGGGTGGGATCAGGCCTTTGAGATGTAAAGCACTATGGGAATTCAGAGCAGGTGGGGAACTGAGTGATAGTGGGGTTTTTTTGTCCCCTGTGGATAGGACATCATATGCCCAATGTGTAACACATGGAGGAGCATGAGCTTCAGATCTAGGTGGGTCTGGGTTCAAATGCCACTTACGCTGCATATAAGCGGTGTGGCCTGAAGCAAGTTTCTTACCTGCTCTGAGCCCCAATTTCTTCTTTTATAAAATAAGGTCAATACTCACAAGGCTGTGTTAAGGGTGAGGATTTGGTGAAAACGGTCAGGACTATATAGCACATTGCCTGATGTGTTGCAGATACTCAGCAGATATTACTTTTGTTCTCTCCTAGTTTTAGTTCTGAATGGGACCTGAAAATCTCAACTCCCTTTTTGCTTTAAATATGGTAGATCCGAGTGGGCAATTTAGCCTCACATCAGGTTGTTTGAGCCAGTGGCTGGCCACTGGAGGAAGTTCACGGGGAAAGACGAGCTGGAGGGGTGGCGGCCATCATTCATCAGGTGCCATCCCTCACTGGCGTAATGCAGGGTGGTGCTCTGTTAGCATTACCTTATCCCATTCTCATTACTACCCTGCAAGGCAGGGATTTTTATGCAGCTTAGAGGGCTGAGGTGCTTGCTTGGAGTCAAGCAGCCATGGTGGGCAGCAAAGGCAGAGTTTGAAACCGGGTTTTCACTGCCTTTTTCCATCCTGCCTGGCCCACCTGGGACTGCTGCGCTCCTTGCTGCTGAATAAGAAAGGAGGTTTCTCGACTCCTCACCTCCAGCCATCATTAACCAGGCTGGCCCAAGTGAAGAGAAGGCCACCCAGGCTCTCAGAAACAAGAGGTCTATGGGCCAGACCTGGAAGCAGGTGTCAGGGCTCGCGTCACTCGCAGACAGAAGCCAGTGCCACTCTAGGCTTAGTCCAATGACTGGGCATATATTTCAGCACTTAATAAATGCTGTTGATGGGTTTTCCTTGCCATCGGTAGGTTATTGGATTAGTACTCATTGGAATATAAGGAGAAAGAATAACTACTTTTGTTTTAGCTCTGAATTCTCCAATTCTCTGAATTGGAGAATTATTATTATTTTGTTATTCTTTTGTTCTTCTGTTATTCTTTTGTAATGCTTCTCTGAGTTACTCCAGAAGGTTAGGAGATTATCTTGTGGGATTTGCCACTCCAGGGTTTATCTGATAATTTCCATTTCTGAGATTGTAAATTTCTTATTTAAATGATTGGAGTTCGGGGCTTTTTTTTTCTTCATAGTGTACCCAGGCACACGCATGAGGAATTTGTAAATTACATGCATATTGGCTAGTCAAACCCTAACCTTTCATGACTGCAAGGTGTTGAAAAACATTGGCCAGGAGAGACGGGGATGGGATGGATGGGCAGTGGGTGGGGTATAGATGCTGCAGGTGAGGCTCTGTCACAAACATGGGTTTCCATTCCTGGCTCCCGTCCCCACATGCATGCGTGTCTCTGGGCAGGTTTCCAGCCCACACCAAGCCACCATTTACTCACATGCAAACAGGGGGCCCCTGACACTGCCCAGACTTGGCACAAGGCAGAAAGGCAAGAATGTGTGAGTGCACAGCACAGAGCCCCTGGCGTTAGTTTGGTTGGTTGTTGGTTTTCTAAACAGAAAGCAAGGTCAGCAATAGCTGCTTTGTGCTTTTGGGATGTGAGAAAGCTCATTTTTCCCAATGAATTCAATATGAGTCCTTGTGTATCCAGTTAAGTGTCATCCAGAAAAGGGAATGTTGTCCTCAGTCAGCTGAGGAAAGGCTGCCTCAGCTGATAGCCAACAGCTGAGAGCCTGAGAGCATCTCCTGCACTTCTATCATCTGACATGGCACCTTGTTCCCAGGTTCTACCTCAGCTGCATGGGTTTCCCAGAATGTCGCTCAGCTGTGTGGCTTCCTGACTCGGTGCTGGAGGCCAGCAGGGACAGCAGTGTGTGTCCAGTTTGTCAGCCACACCCTGTGTACAGGTGAGCTGGGTGCTTTGAGTCAGGCGCCTCCTCTGGAGTGTGTACACCATCTTTCCCTTGCTCCTGCCAGAACCCAGAGAGGAGTGTCAGGGATTCCACTCAGGCCCTGCGGGGGTGTAGCTGTGTTCTGTAGCAGCCAGGTCAGCAGGGCTGGTCCAGTTCTGTTGTGTTCCGTGCTGTCACTGCTTTGGCAGGTATGACCCTGTTTGGAGTGGGCCATGGGCAAAGAACCATGAAGGGCTCTTTCCCTGCCCTCTCCAGATAGATGATTGCTACACCAGGCCTAGGAAATTATTCACATATTAAATATAACATCCAAGCTCAGGCTATATAGCAAGACCCCATCTCTTTAAAAAAAAAAAAAAAAAAAAAAATTTTATTTTTATTTATTTATTTTTTTTTTTTTTTATTTTTATTTTTTTTTAAGACAGTCTCTCTGGGTTGCCCAGGCTGGAGTTCAGTGGTGCAATCTTGACTCACTGCAACCTCCGCCTTCTGGGTTCAAGTGATTCTCCTGCCTCAGCATCCTGAGTAGCTGAGATTACAGGCATGCACCACTATGCCTGACCAGTTTTTGTATTTTTAGTAAAGACAGGGTTTCACCATGTTGGCCAGGCTGGTCTCCAACTCCTGGCCCCAAGTGATCCACCCACCTCGGCCTCCCAAAGTGCTGGGATTATAGGTGTGAGCCACTGCACCTGGCCAAAATTTTTTTTAAATTAGCCAGATGTGGTAACACATGCCTATAGGCCAAGCTGGTCAGGAGGCTGAGGCAGGAGGATCGCTTGAGCTCAGAGGTCTAGGCTGTGGTGAGCCATGATTTCACCACTGCTCTCCAGCCTGGATGACAGAGCCAGACCCCTGTCTCTAGAAATAAGTGAATAGGGCGGGCACAGTGGCTCAGGCCTGTAATCCCAGCACTCTGGGAGGCTGAGACAGGCAGATCATGAGGTCAGGAGATCGAGACCATTCTGGCTAACACGGTGAAACCCCGTGTCTACTAAAAATACAAAAAATGACCGGGCATGGTGGCTCACACCTGTAATCCCAACACTTTGGGAGGCCGAGGCGGGTGGATCACAAGATCAGGAGATCGAGACCATCCTGGCTAACGTGGTGAAACCTCGTCTGTACTAAAAATACAAAAAATTAGCCAGGCGTACTGGCGGACGCCTGTAGTCCCAGCTACTCGGGAGGCTGAGGCAGGAGAATGGCGTGAATCCAGGAGGCAGAGCTTGCAGTGAGCCAAGATTGCGCCACTGCACTCCAGCCTGGGCGACAGAGCGAGACTCCGTCTCAAAATAAATAAATAAATAAATAAATAAATAAATAAATAATTTAAGTTCCTCTAGAAAGCACACAGCCCTAGTGCAGGACAGTGGTTCTCACACCTCTTGGTCACCAGACCCCTAACACTCTGAAAGATCATTGAGGAGCCCAGAGAGCTTTTGTTGTGGGTGGTTTATCAGTATGTACCATATGTGAAATTAAAGTGGAAACATATTTTTAAATATTCAAGAATTTGGCCAGGCACAGTAGCTCACGCCTGTAATCCCAACACTTTGGGAGGCCAAGGTGGACGGATCACGAGGTCCAGAGATCAAGACCATCCTGGCCAACATGGTGAAACCCTGTCTCTACTAAAAGTACAAAAAATTAGCTGGGCATGGTGGCGTGCACCTGTAGTCCCAGCTACTTGGGAGGCTTAGGCAGCAGAATCGCTTGAACCTGGGAGGTGAGGGTTGCAGTGAGCCGAGATCACACCACTGCACTCCAGCCTGGGCAACAGAGTGAGACTCTGTCTCAAAAAAAAAAAAAAAAATTTAATAATTTATTTCTAGTAAATGCATTGCATACTACTGTAAATAACATGTTTTTTAGGGTAATAAAATACCTATTTTCCAAAGCAAGATAATAATGACATGAATGACATTGTTTTACATTTTGCAATTTGTATGTCTGGCTTAATAGAAGAGAGCTGGATTCCCATATCTGCTTCTGCAGTCAGCCTGCTGAGTCATTGCATGTGCTGGAACCTCCAGGAAACTCCATTGTATACACACGGAAGAATAAGAGCAAAATAGACATAACCTCTTAGAATTTTTTTTGAGACAGAGTCTTGCTCTGTCACCAGGCTGGGGTGCAGTGGCGCAACCTCGGCTCACTGCAACCTCTGACTCCCAGGTTCAAGAGGTTCTCCTGCCTCAGCCTCCTGAGTAGCTGGGACTACAGGCACGTGCCACCATGCCCAGCTAATTTTTGTATTTTTAGTAGAGATGGGGTTTCACCATGTTGGTCAGGATGGTCTCAATCGCTTGACCTCGTGATCTGCCCTCCTCAGCCTCCCAAAGTGCTGGGATTACAGGCGTGAGCCACCATGCCCAGCCTTAGAATTAATATAAAATTTTGTGTGTGTGTGTGACAGAGTCTTCACTCTGTCACCCAGGCTGGAGTGTTGTGGCATGATCTCAGCTCCCTGCAACCTCCACTTCCCAGGTTCAAGCAATTCTCCTGTCTCAGCTTCCCAGGTAGTTAGGACTACAGACGTACACCACCATGCCCAGCTAATTTTTTTTGTATTTTTAGTAGAGATGGGGTTTCACCATGGTGGTCAGGCTGGTCTCAAACTCCTGACCTCAAATGATCCGCCCGCCTCAGCCTCCCAAAGTGCTGGGATTACAAGTATGAGCCACCACGCCTGGCCTATAAAAATGTTTTGCACTCTCCTTGAAAAGGCTCAGGCACCCTAGAACCACACTTGGAGAACTGCTGATATAGAGACATGGAACTTCTCAGAGGTGTTTTTACTTTAGTGATTTACTGGGATCTTAGATTTCATCCGCACAGTTTCCCACTGTCCACTCCTGTGATGACTGGTGGGGGCTTGTGGTGGGCTGACGGAAGGCCTCACAGGGCGCGTGGGCTTCCTGATGCATAAGGAATGGTGGAGAGAGGCCTAGGGCTAAAGCAGCCCTCAGTGGACTAAGGAGAAGCTGGCATCTCGTTGTTAATGTTTTTTCTCATCTTCTGGCCTCACTAGGTTGAAGTTAAAGTTTAAGCGTGGTAGCCTTCCCCCAACCATGCCTCTGGAGTTTGTTTGCTGCATCGGCGGATGCGACGAGACCCTGAGGGAGATCTTGGACCTGAGATTTTCACGGGGCCCCCCCAGGGCTAGCCAGCCCTCTGGCCGCCTGCAGGCTAGCCAGTCCCTGAACAGGATGGACAACAGCCAGCACCCCCAACCTGCTGACAGCAGACAGACTGAGCCCTCAAAGACTCTGGCCCAGACCCTCCCACCACCCACGGCTACTGGTGAAAGCAATTCTGTGACCTGCAACTGTGGCCAGGAGGCTGTGCTGCTCACTGTCCGTAAGGAGGGCCCCAACCAGGGCCGGCAATTCTTTAAGTGCAACGGGGGTAGCTGCAACTTCTTTCTGTGGGCAGACAGCCCCAATCCGGGAGCAGGAGGGCCTCCTGCCTCGGCATATAGACCCCTAGGTGCCTCCCTGGGACGCCCACCAGGCCCAGGGATCCACCTAGGTGGGTTTGGCAACCCTGGTGATGGCAGTGGTAGTGGCACATCCTGCCTGTGCAGCCAGCCCTCCGTCACACGGACTGTGCAGAAGGATGGACCCAACAAGGGGCGCCAGTTCCACACATGTGCCAAGCCGAGAGAGCAGCAGTGTGGCTTCTTCCAGTGGGTCGATGAGAACACTGCTCCAGGTGAGGCAGGGAGGGGCATGGGAATCCCTGCCTTCAGTTTTCAGGTGTCTACCTCAGAGACTGGGGACAGCAGAAAGAAGGCAAGGCAGAGTCATGGTGGGATTGGGAGGGGCACCTGGGCTGCCTTACACCTCACTTTTCCTCACTTGATCACTTTCAGCAAGGTGATAATTGTACAGTCCTCATTCCAAATTAAAGGGTAGCTACCAGTAATGGTTTCACTTGCCCTGTGCCCAGCACTATGCTAAGTATACTTCCTATGCATCTTCCATCCTCATCGGGTAAGTATTATGATCACAATTTTACTTGTAAGTGAGAAAGGTGAGACCCAGACACATGAAGTGGGCGTTGCTCAGTGTCCCGTGGTAACAGACACCAGGAGGAGTACATAGGCCTTCCCAGTCCCATGGCCGTGTGCCGTTGCAGCTGTTGTGACCCTTGGCAGACCATGAGCATCAGCCTCATTTCTTTTTTTTTATGAGACTGAGTTTTGCTCTTGTTGCCCAGGCTGGAGTGCAATGGTGCGATCTTGGCTCACTGCAACTTCCACCTCCTAGGTTCAAGTGATTCTCCTGCCTCAGCCTCCCAGGTAGCTGGGATTACAGGCATGTACCACCAAGCACAGCTAATTTTGTATTTCTAGTAGAGACGGGGGTTTCACCCTGTTGGTTAGGCTGGTCTCAAACTCCTGACCTCAGGTGATCTGCTTGCCTTGGCCTCTCAAAGTGCTGGGATTACAGGTGTGAGCCACCGTTCCTGGCCCAGCCTCATTTCTTCAGATGAAGACGCCAACCCCGATGATATTTAGGAACCTGCCCAGGGTGACACAGCTTGGGCCAATGTCTGGGAACTGGGTGTCATGAGAAGTGACCTGTACATTGCATCAAGTTGAATGGTGTACATGGAGGCACTTCGAATGATTCCTCCTACTCCAGTGCACAGCAGAGCTTAAGTAGCTGAGAATGACCCAAAGGCCTAGTGGGAGATTTGGAGTTGAGTGAATCTGGTTCCAGAGCTCAGCAATATAACCTTGAACAAATGACTTAGCCTCTCTGCCTCAAGTTTGCTCAACAAGATGGTCCCTGCCTACATTCATAGAGTTCCTGTTTTAGAAAGGAGTTTAGTCTCAGACTATGATTCTTACACATGTGTCACCAGCCCGGCATGCACAGAAAGAACCCAGAGGCTTGGTAAAAACTGTGGGACTTGGAACTGGCTACCAGTGCTAATGGGGCCCAGAGATGGCCATTGCAGTGAGAGACCCACATTTGAAGTGAGATGCAGTCTGGCCTCTTGTCTCCCCACTTGGAAGGACATGGTATCTGACCCCAGGCTGGCTGACTGACTGTCCTGGGTAAATGAGCAGCTGGTCTGGAAAGACCTGTTGAGGGGACAGGAAAGGATCCAGAGCTGGACTTTCCTGCATGGAGGTGGGCTGCAGGTTGCTGGTCACAGGCTGCTTGTCTTTCCCACCCTACCACACAGGCCAGCTTGCTTGGGTTTCTGCCTCTGTAAAAAGGGCCAGTATGAAAGTCCACTTACCAAGTGAGTGTGGGACAATGTCTCCAAAGCTTAGGATTCTTGAGGGAGAGGTGTCAGGTAACATAAGGCAGCAGGCACATCGTGCCTCAACCTTACAGAGTTGGACACAGTGTGAAGGGAGGCTGGACAGTGGGGTGTGCACGGCTGTATAAAAGTTGATTCAGCCGGTCGGGTGTGGTGGCTCACGCCTGTAATCCCAGCGCTTTGGGAGGCCTAGGCGGGCAGATCACGAGGTCAGGAGATCGAGACCATCCTGGCTAACACGGTGAAACCCCATCTCTACTAAAAATACAAACAATCAGCCAGGTATGGTGGTGGGTCCCTGTAGTCTTAGCTACTCTCGGAGTCTGAGGCAGGACAATGCAATGGCGTGAACTCGGGAGGTGGAGCTTGCAGTGAGCCGAGATTGCACCACTGCACTCCAGCCTGGGCAACAGAGCCAAAAAAAAAAAAAAAGGCCAGGCGCAGTGGCTCACGCCTGTAATCCCAGCACTTTGGGAGGCTGAGGCAGGTGGATCACAAGGTTAGGAGATCCACCTAGCCAGGCGTGGTGGCGGGCGCCTGTAGTCCCAGCTACTCGGGAGCCTGAGGCAGGAGAATGGCGTGAACCCAGGAGGTGGAGCTTGCAGTGAGTGGAGATCACGCCACTGCACTCCAGCCTGGGCAACAGAGCGAAGACTCCATCTCAAAACAAAACAAAACAAAAAAAAATTGGTTCAGCTGCTCCTTTTTTTTTTTTTTTGAGACAGGGTCTCGCTCTGTTGCCCAGGCTAGAGTGCAGTGGTGTGATCACAGCTCACCGTAGCCTCCCGGGCTCAGGCATCCTCCCGAGTAGCTATAACCACAGGCATACACCACACGTGGCTAATTTTTGCATTTTTTTAAAGACAAGGTTTCACCATGTTGCCCAGGCTGATCTTGAACTCCTGGGCTCAAGCAATCCTCCTGCTTCGGCTTCCTAAAGTGCTGGGATTATAGGCATGAGCCACCGCGTTCAGGACTTGCCACTTCTGCGTGTCAGTTCTAACCTCAGCCCTCCCCTGACTCTCCCAACAGGGACTTCTGGAGCCCCGTCCTGGACAGGAGACAGAGGAAGAACCCTGGAGTTGGAAGCCAGAAGCAAAAGGCCCCGGGCCAATTCCTCAGACATGGGGTCCACAGCAAAGAAGCCCCGGAAATGCAGCCTTTGCCACCAGCCTGGACACACCCGTCCCTTTTGTCCTCAGAACAGATGAGCTCAGGGTAGGGTAGAGAGCGCCACTTTCTCAGACCTGTCCCCTTTGTGTTTGGAAATGAGTTAACCAGCACCAAGTGGCCATTTAGTGTCCTGGAAACTTGGAGGACGGTGTTGGCCTTTGGAGTCGGGCCTTCTTGTGTTAAGGGGCACAAGGTCCAGACCACTCTGGAGCAGGCCAGCTCTGCTGGACAGTGGCCCTCTTCCCAGGCCTCAGGAGTGACCATAGCCACTGCTGAAAAGTCACGCAGCTGCTCCCTTGGACCCCCCAAGGACGGTTGCTGTTAGCAGAGGATTGGTGAAGTCCCAGCCGAAGCCCACTGTGTGCCACAGGAAGAAGCTCCCAGGGCTGCTTCCTTCACCTCCAGAAAGCCCCAAGTGAGCCGCCAGCACTCATGGGGCAGTCCCTGTCCTGGCTGCCCAGGGCTTCTCATAGATGTCCTGAGAAGGACGGTGTAATGCGAGGAAGTGGCTGTGGTAACACTGATCCTTCAGAAGAAGCTTCATTCTCTCTTTATCTAGTTGAGCCAGGACACCTAGAATTCATTGCCTTAATAAAGAACCCAGGCCGGGTGCAGTGGCTCATGCCTGTAATCCCAGCACTTTGGGAGGCTGTGGTGGGCGGATTGCCTGAGCTCAGGAGTTTGAGACCAGCCAGGGCAACACGGTGAAACCCTGTCTCTACTAAAATACAAAAAATTAGCCAGGTGTGGTGGTGTGCGCCTGTAGACCCGGCTACTCAGGAGGCTGAGGCAGGAGAATTGCTTGAACCCAGGAGGCGGAGGTTGCAGTTAACTGAGATTGCGCCACTGGACTCCAGCCTGGGCGACAGAGTGAGACTCAGTCTCAAAAAAATTTTTTTAAGTTTAAAAAAATAAAAAGAATCCAAACCCGGCAGGGCGTGGAGGCTCACACCTGTAATCCAGCACTTAGGGAGGCCAAGGCTGGAGGATTGCTTGAGGTCAGGAGATCAAGACCAGCCTGGGCAACATAGTTAGACCTTGTCTCTATTTTTAAAAATATAGCCAAGCACAGTTGTACATGCCTTTAGTCCCAGCTGCTCAGGAGGCTGAAGTGGGAGGATCCTTTGAACCCAAGAGTTTGAGGCTGCAGCAAGCCGTGATCACACCACTGCACTCCAGCCTGGGTGACAGAGTAAGACCCTGTCTCTCAAACTTTTTTTTAAAATAAAAGAATCCAACTTTTGTTTACTCTGACCTGTGAGAGTGCAAAGAGTCTGGGGAACATTTGCAGAAGCAACAGGTACCAGCCAGTGCTGGAAGGAGCTCACCCTGGGAGGTCTCGCCAGCCTCTGTCCTTCATGGCTATCCCTTGTGTCCCATGTGGACAGCCCTTCCTCCCTTTCCACATGGTAAGCACTGAGCCCAATTTCTTCCCACCCCACAGGTGGTCCCTCAGAGCAGGGAAGATGTCCAATGAAAGGTTCAGATTCAGATCACTAACTTTCCATCTTCCACTTTTTCCAGTGGTGACCATGTTCCCAGTTTGCCTTCACAAAAACCTTTTGAATAATACAAGCCATATGGACTCTGATTTACAGTTTAGAAGATGAGCAGAGGTGGGTGTGAGTTGCCCAGTCACGTTGCTAGTTGTTGAAGAAACTAGAATTGTTCTCAGGTCTTGGGCTCCTGGCCCATAGACCAGTGGCTCTGTGTCCTGGTGGGGTATTGGGGAGGATTTTTACAAATGCAGATTCCTGAGATTGTTCCTGGAGCATCTCCGAGTGGGTGTGGGTTGTGGCCCTGCATGTGTGATTTTGCCTATCCCAGCTCCAGGGAACCACCAACCACTTTTTGTCTCTGTGGGTTTACCTACTCTGGATATTTTGTTTAAATGGAATCATACCAGGCTGGGCACAGTGGCTCACGCCTGTAATCCTAGCACTTTGGGAGGCCAAGGTGGGCAGATCACCTGAGGTCAGGAGTTCGAGATCAGCCTGACCAATATGATGAAACCCCGTCTCTACAAAAAATACAAAAATTAGCCGGGCGTGGTGGCAGGCGCCTGTAATCCCAGCTACTCAGGGGGCAGAGGTTGCAGTGAGCCGAGATCGGGCCATTGCACTCCAGCCTGGGCAACAAGAGTGAAACTCTGTCTCAAAAAAAAAAAGAAAATGAAATCCTACCATACATGACATCCTGTGTCTGGTTTCTTTGACCTGGCTGCTGTTTGTCAGGCTCATCCACATTGTAGCATGTGTCAGTCCTCGATGTTTATGGCTGATAGTCCACTGTATGAATATACCACACGCTTATCTATTTGTCAGTTGATGGACATTTGGGTTGTTCCCACTTTTTGGCTATTGTGAATAGCACTGTTGTGAACATTGGTGTATGAGTGTCTGATGACTTGTTTTTGGTTATTTTGGGCATATGCCTAGGAATGGAATTGTAGTTTTATACCATAACTCCATGTTTTGACTTTTTGAGGAGCCTCCAAACTTTTCCACAGTGGATGCACCATTTTACACCCACCAGCAGCACACCAGGGTTACTGCTTCTCCATATCCTTGTGAACACTTGTTCCTTTCCTTTTCTTGTATTATAGCCATCCCAGTGTATTGTCATTCCTAGTGGGTATGAAGTGGCGTGTCATTGTGGTTTTGATTTGCATTTTCCTAGTCATTAATGACATTGACCATCTTTCCACAGGCTTACTGGCCATTGGTATACATTCTTTGGAGAATGTCGATTTAAGTTCTTCACCCATTTTTTATTTATTTATTTTTTTTGAGATGGAGTTTCGCTCTTGTGCCCAGGCTAGAGTGCAGTGGTGCAATCTTGGCTCACTGCAACCTCTGCCTCCTGGGTTCAAGTAGTTCTCCTGCCTCAGCCTCCCAAAAATAGCTGGAATTACAGGCATCCGCCTCCACACCCAGCTAATTTGTTTTGTATTTTTAGTAGACACAGGGTTTCACCATGTTGGCCAGGCTGGTCTCAAACTTGTGACCTCAGGTGATCACCAGCCTCGGCCTCCCAAAATGCTGGGATTACAGGCAGGAGCCATCACACCTGGTCTCTTCCCCCATTTTTAAATTGGGTTGTTTGTCTTTGTTGTTGAGTTGTAGGAGTTCTTCATAGTTTCTGGATATCAGATGCCTTTGTGGTTTTCACGTCTCTGCAGGCAACTCCTGTGTGTCTCAAAACCAAACTGCAGGATTGGGCTGCACCATGGACTGGGCTCAGCTCAGACAGACCCAGGCTCAGCTCCCGCTTCCTGGCCTGCTCTGCCACCCTGGGTATGCAGCCTCATCCCTGGAGCCCCAGTTGCCTCATCCGTAATGGGGTGTCCTTGTTCATATTGAGGCTCTCTAGTGAAGGCTTACAGTCAGGCACGACTGCAAATTAAAGCTTCACAAATCAAACCTGTTGGAATTTCCAAGTCTCTCTCGATGGCCCACTCAGGTTAGCAGCATGCAGCTCATCCTACCCCGTCAATGTTGACTGGAAGGGTTTTTAGTCCCCGTGTTGAGCCACATCTGCAGCTTGTGCAATGCAAAACTAAGGAGAAGAAAATGACCCCCACCCCCCCTTGCTGGATCTACCTGAGACTAGGCACTGGCCAGGCTGTCATCTATAGTGGTTTCAACCTCCTGCTGCCGGCAAGACAGTATCTCCTGTCCTTTTTGTGCAGGAACCATAACTCTGTTGGGTTAAGTGCTTTCCTCTACCAAGCAGCTTAACCTGGCCTTGAAACCTAGTCTCTGATGCCATGTCCCCCCAAGCCCCATCAGAGTTTTGTAAAAAGCCCCTCCCTGCTCTCCACACCAATGCTGAGAGCCCATGGGGTAACTGGAGGCTTTCCTGCCATCTTGGCAAAGAAGCCTGGCTGACGTCCTGCACATGCTTCCCCAGGTGACTGCTTGCACTTAACAGCAGAGGAAACGAGACCACCCCACACGACTGGTAGCGGCTGAGGAGTCTCTTGCCTGATCCCACCCCGGATACTTAGAGCATCCAGAATTAAAAATAAGCCCTGTCACCAACATCCAGCTCCCCCACCCCCCAGAGCCAGGTGCAACGTGCCCAACAGCGCTGGGGCCTGCACCTGGAGGCACTGGCTTTTGAGACGCTGGGCAGAGACCCCACTGCCCTTTGGGATGAATTCACCACCTGCCTCTTGTAAAATCCAGCCAAAGACCTGGGATGTTCACATTCAGCTGGATCTCCAGGTTTCTTGGACTGGAACACAGGTGGCCCCAGCTCAATATGCTCACTAGGGTGTTGCCACTCACCTGTTGACCGTCCCTACCAGGGACAGATCTGTGCACCCCATCCCCACCTTAGACCACCAGCTCACACACAGGTGGTGTTGGTGCAGTGGTTAATGTTAGGTGTCAACTTCACTGGATTAAGGGACGCTGAGATGGCTGGTATTTTTTCTGGGTGTCTGTAAGGGTGTTGCCAGAGGAGAGTGACATGACTCGGTGGACTGAGAGAGGAAGACCCACCCTCAGCGTGGGCGGGTACCATCCAATCAGCTGCCAGCACGGTTAGAACGGGGATGAGCACCCTGCTGAGTCCTCTCCAGCCCTCTCCCTCTTCCTGTGCCAGATGCTTGCTTCCTCTTCTCTGCTGTTGGACATCAGACTCCAGGTTCTTCGGCCTTTGGACTCTGGGACTTGCACCAGCAGCTTCCTGGAGCCTTCTGCCACAGACTGAAGGCTGCACAGTGGGCTTTCTGGTTTTGAGGCTTTTGGACTTGGAGTGAGCTATGCTACCGGCTTCTCTCCACAGCTTGTAGATGGCCTATTCTGGGACTTCCCCTTGTAATCCTGTGAGCCACTTCTCCCTAATTAACTCCCTTTCTATATATACATGCAGCCTATTGGTTCTGTCCCTCTGGAAAACACTAATATAGAGTCAGGGTCTGGCCTGCAGTCTGAACCTGGAAGGTTCCTTCTGAAACCAACACAAGCGAGCCCCAGTGGCCTCCCTGCCTGCCAGAGGCCCCAGCCCACTGAACTAATTGGTCTCATCTCAGGTATTCGGCAAGCAGTGCAGAGATGACCCCGTGCAGGTCACCAGAGTCACTGGTGTTTGTCTTTGGAACACACCTGGGTTTTCTCCACTACAACCTTAGCTTTCTCAAGGAATTAAGATTATATATATATCCTGATTACAAAAGAAAAGTGTCATTAAAAACGCAAATGTTGGCCAGGCACAAGTGGCTGACACCTGTAATCCCAACACTTCTGGGAGGCTAAGGCGGGCGGATCATTTGAGGTCAGGAGTTCAAGACCAGCCCAGGCAACATGGTGAAACGGTCTCTACTAAAAATGCAAAAATCAGCCGAGTGTGGTGGTGCATGCCTGCAAACCCAGCTACTCAAGAGGCTGAGGCAGGAGAATTGCTTGAACCAGGGAGGTGGAGGTTATAGTGAACAGAGACTGGGCCACTGTACTTCAGTCTGAGTGACAGAGCAAGACTCCATTTCAAAAAAAAAAAAAAAAAAGCAAATGTTGGCTAGACACAGTGGCTCACACCTGTAATCCCAGTACTTAGGGTGGCTGAGCTGGGAGGATGGCTTGAAGCCAGGAGTTTGAGACCAGCTTGTAATCCCAGAGATAATCATGGCTCACTGCAGCCTTGCCCTGCTAGACTCAAGCCATCCTCCCACCTCAGCCTCCTGAGTAGCTGGGCCCATAGGTATACACCACACCTGGCTATTTTTTGTAGAGATGAGGTCTATGTTGCCCCTGCTGGTGTCGAACCCCTGGCCTCAGGCAGTCCTCCCGCTTCAACCTCCAAAATGCTGGGATTACAAGCATAAGCCACCATACCTGGCCTGTTTTTTTGTTTGCTTTTTTTAAATATTAGCAGCAGATACGGAAACGAGCTGAACAGGTCAGCTCTACGGGAATAAATGGTTCCCCTTTGAGGACAATCCCACAGCTAAGTATTCCTGAAGAGAAGTGGGTACAAGTGGATTTACAAAAAGGAAATGCTGTTTGGTGAAATTTATTACAGTTAGGGGTAGAGGATCTATGGGTGACATTTTCAAAGGACTACATTTAGATTCTCCACTTTTGGAGTACTTTTGTTTTTCTAAAATCGTCCCTAGCGACCCTTGCATTCTGAGCAGGGGTAGTCACTGCCTTACCATAGTCATCAAGGATCCTGGCTCTGGGTCACTTGATGAAGGTAAAACAAGGAATTTGAGTCACCACAGTGTTAAGACACTGAGGCCTGGGCAAGCCCTGCCTTGTCCTCAGAGTCACCACAGTGTTAAGACACTGAGGCCGTCCTTGCCTTGTGGGGAGGGGAGTGGGTGGGATTTCACAGCCCATCAGGACAGCCTGGGACCCAGCATCCCAGGGTGTGAGGTCATGCAAAGCTCCTAGCAAAACAGTGATTTGTTTCTAGTTCTCTGGCTGGAAACAGAAAACCCAGATATTAACCTTGGCTAGGTGATGAAACCATGAACAAGAACCATGAACACTTTTAACTCATACTGGATTTTTTTTTTTTTTTTTTAAGCCATGGTATGAGACAGGAAATTTAGAGCTACCTGAAGCAAGTGGCCTCTACATCAGGCTTGTGTCGGGGTCTGGTCGCCTAAGGAGAGGGACTCTAGACTGAGCTTGCTTCCCGGACAGCTGCACTCCGACCAGGGGCTGGCGTGGCAGCTGGGAGCACCTTGCTGTGCTGGGGCTTGGATGTGGCTGGAGGCGGGGGAAAGCTAGGCCCACCAGTCCTCGTTCCCAAGCATTATGTTAGTACTGCCCACCCCAGTTAATCATCACAAACACCTGGGGTTCGGTATTACGTGACCCTCCCCAGTTAAGAGATGAGAAGACTGAGGCACAGGCTCTTTCCCAGACTGCTCCCTTGCTGCCCCTCCACCGCCAGGGAAACTGCTCAAAGCTCTCCAGCATCAAGGCATCAAGTGATTAGAATGGACCTCAGCCAAGTGTCTCCTGCCTTGGACCCTTATAATACCCTCTGCAAGGAGCCCTCGTGCCCACCCCTTGCCCTGCACCCAACACCCAGAGGCCTACGCCACTATTCCATTTGCTCGGCACAGTCCTGCTTCCCCTGGGTCCTGCAGTCACAGCTGGAAGGAGTAGGGGAGTCCCCTCAGGACATAAATGGGGGAAGTACCAGCAGGGTGCAAGTGACACAGCTAGGCTGGAAGCAGCTCTGCACGCAGACCAGAGCCCTCCCCAGCTCACATCTGTCATCTGGTGATAGGAAGTGAGCCCTGGCTATGGATCTTGGGGGTGGGGGGGTTAAGATGCCTTGGCCTCTCACCTGCACAAGGCAGGGCAAGTTTCCTCCCCACTTGTGCAGCCATAAAGAGGTGCAAGGGAGGTAGAGAACACAGGTTTCTGGCCGGGCGCGGTGGCCCATGCCTGTAATCCCAGCACATTGGGAGGCCAAGGCGGGCAGATCACAAGGTCAAGAGATCAAGACCATCCTGGCCAACATGGTGAAAATCCATCTCTACTAAAAAAAAAAAAAAAAAAAAAAAAAAAAAAATTAGCCGAGCATGGTAGCAGCTACTCGGGAAGCTGAGGCAGAAGAATTGCTTTAACCCAGGAGGCAGAGGTTGCAGTGAGCCGAGATCATGCCACTGCACTCCAGCCTGGGCAACACAGCGAGACTCGCTCTCAAAAAAACACACAGGTTTCTAAAAACTGATGAGCATGGCTGAAGGGCTGTCAACAGCCCACTGATTACAGAAAGTATGGTACAGGGCTCAGCAGTTCAGCCTTGTGGGAAGAAACATCCCAAACTGGCTGGTTCCCACTACTAAAGCAACACCAAGCTTTTCATCTTTTCTTTCCATGTACCCTACTTGTCATGGACAGAAAGTTTGTGTCCCCTTAAACTTGTACGCTGAAATCCTAACCCCCAAGGCACTGCTAACAGGAGATGGGGTCTTTGGGAAGTGATTCGATCATGAGTGTGGTTCCCCACCCCATGGGTGGGCTTAGTTTCCTTACAAGAGACCCTAGGAGAGCATTTCCCCCCTCCCTCCACATGAGGACAGCTAGATGGGGACACCTATGAACCAGGATGTGGGCCCTCACCAAACATGGGATCTGTTTGTGACTCACTCTTGGATTTCTAGCCTCCAAAATGGTAAGACATAAATTTCTGATGTTTATAAGCCACCTATGGGAGTGGCATTTTGTTATCACATCCCAAACAAACTGAGATGCTAATTTATTATTATATATATATTTTTTGAGACAGAGTTTCACTCTTGTTGCCTAGGCTGGAGTGCAATGGCGCAATCTCAGCTCACCACAACCTCCGCCTCCCGGGTTCAAGCAATTCTCTTGCCTCAGCCTCCCAAGTAGCTGGGATTACAGGTATGCGCCACCATGCCCAGCTAATTTCTTTTTGAATTTTTACTAGAGACGGGAGTTTCTCCACGTTGGTCAGGCTGGTCTTGAATTCCCAACCTCAGGTGATCCACCTGCCTTGGCTTCCCAAAGTGCTGGGATTATAGGCGTGAGCCACGGCGCCCGGCCAAGATGCTTTTTTATTTTATTTTTTTTGAGACAGAGTCTTGCTGTGTCGCCAGTCTGGAGTGCAGTGGTGCAATCTCAGCTCATTGCAACCTCCGCCTCCCGGGTTCAAGCAATTCTCCTGCCTCAACCTCCCGAGTAGCTGGGACTATAGGCGCATGCCACCACGCCCAGCTAATTTTTGTCTTTTTAGTAGAGATAGGGTTTCATCATGTTGGTCAGGATGGTCTCGATCTCTTGACCTCGTGATCCGCCCGCCTCGGCTTCCCAATGTGCTGGGATTACAGGTGTTAGCCACCACACCTGGCCAAGATGCTACTTTTTAAAGTAAACTCTACCACCTCCAATTGACCTCAAGCACTCTTGCCAAAGTGCCAGGACAAGGCACAGGACTTACGGAAAACCCTCAACAGCTGCGTATGAAAGCACCAAGACCCCCTTATCCAGCCTGAGTTACACGTTAGAACTTTTTCCTTTTATTCTTGTTCACATCTTTGAAGCAGAGCTTCGTTTCAGCAGGAAGGATACCAGAGGCATGAGGAGGGTCACTTGGGAGGGGAGGTGGAATCTCCCTCCTCTACCCCCTTGCTACCTCTTAACAGGCTTCAAAGTCAGAATACAGCCATCAGCTGAGAGCATTTCATTTTGGCACACTGGGAGGCTAGCTGTGCGCACTGGACCTCTCTGGTGGGGGATCAGGTCCTCTGCTCTCCAGTGGGGCCTGGAACAGCTCCAGTGAGATGCCCCAGCTGTGAGCTGGGGGTGCAGCAGAGCCTCAGCTCCCCCAGGACCCTCAGCTGCCTGAAGAAAACACTCACCTGGCTGGAGGGAAAAGGCCTTGCCCTGAGGTATCAAGTGGGTGGCAAGTCACACTGAGCTCCTGCTCAGCAAGAAAACCAAACACACAGAAGACAGCAGGAAAACGCCATCCTTTAACAGCCAAAAAGCTGTCCTTCAGGGGCAACAGGTGACTCCAGCCCCTGGGGGACAGAACAAACACACCATACCTACCACCAGGCACCAGACGCCTCAAAACGCCTGGAGCTGGGGCCGGAAAAGGCATTAGGTCACCTTCTCTCAGCAGAAATGTGAAGCTGGCCTTCAGCTTCTGCCCAGGATGGCAGAAACCACATTCTGTTGGTGGATTGGTTGCTGGTGATGGACAGAGCCAAGGTCCTTGGGTTGGCCTCAAGGGCTGAAAGGGTGCTTGCAGGAATGGCTGGCACTCCAAGCTGCCTGAGGCAGCCCAGCTGCACTCAGGTGACAGTGACCCAAGCTCTCTGGGCTCAGGGTTTATGGCCACCATAGCCCAAGCACATCCCGATGCCCTGGGTTTAAGTAATGTATCTTCTTTTGTTCTGGCTAAAAGCTAGAGAAAAATCACTATTCAAATCCCTGGAAGGGAGGTGGGCACAGCTCCCCAGCATTAGAAAACATGCCAGCCACCCGTTCCCACCCACCTAGAGCAGCCCCTCGGGCTCCTGTAGGCCACTGTACAGCGCATAGCCAATGTCGTCAATCTCCTCCTCACGCAAGCTGCTGAAGAGGTTCACGCTGGGGTTGAAGTGGCAGGGCAGGCTGGCCTGCTCCAGGCTGCCGATGAGCAGCTCCAGGGCTTGCAGGAAGCGCTCACCCAAGGCCTCCTCCGTCCAATCCACATTGTCCTCCCCCAGACGCAGGACCACCTGGGTCAGGTGACCCCGGCCTAGCTGCCCCAGGGCCGAGCAGCCACGGCAGACAGCACACAGCAGCAGCAGCAGCCGCCGGCGAGTCCCAGCATCATGGTCGTCCAGGGCTCGCAGCCTAGCAGCCTCCACTGGATACAGGTCCTGCAGCCAGAGGTTCCCCGCCAGCCCCTCCAGGGGCCATGCCAGGAGGAGGTGGTCGTCAGCATCGACCCCAGGGACTACCACAAGCACAGCCACAGTGAGCTCCAGGTGCTCGTGCTGCACCTCGAGCAGCAGCTCCTCTGAGGCCATGCTGGGCCGGATCAGGCACCCGAGAAGGCTGCCAATGGCCGGCCAGTTGACAGAGGCAGCCAGCGCCTTGCGGAGTAGCTCCAGCAGGACGCGGGAGGAGAGGTAGCCCCCGACCAGGAAGCGGTCCCAAGGGCTGCTCCCGCGGGGGCAGAACTCAAGCTGAGTCCTGCGCACGGCCCAGCAGCGAGGGTCCCTCGCCACAGTGTCCACACCCGGCACCAGGCTCCACAGGCCCGGCTCCAGCACCAGTGGCACCAGGAGACGCACATGGTCCGCGGCCCCCGCCTGCAGCCCGTCGTAGAGCGGCCCCCCAGGCACGAATGCTCCAAAGGGCAGTTCCGGGAACTTGCTCTGAAAGTAGGCCTGCAGCTCCAGGGCAATGTCGCCAGCCAGCTGTTTGGCCAAAGCCACCTGGGCTGCTGGGATGGTCACACGGTCCCGCTCGAAGGCCAGCAGCCTCTCCTGCAGTGTCAGACACAGCGGTGCTGGGGAGCTGAGCTGTGGTGTCACCTCAGGATCAGTTTCTGCAGGCCCCTCTGCAGAGTGAAGGGGGGGGAACATGTCGGAACAGCCTGTGATTAGTTAAGAAAACGCCACCGAGAACTAGCTGTGTGATGTCGCAGGGCCTCACTTTCCTCACCTGCAGTGGCACCTGAGAAGGCACTCGGTTCAGGTCCTCACATATAGTGAGTGCTTGGTGACGAGTTCTCATTGCCCCAGAGTCCAACACTGGCTAAAACAACTTCATGCAGAGTAGGTAGGTATGTCGCGCCCCTCTGGGCCTCAGTTTCCCCATCTAAAGCTCCCCACCATCACAACGCTGCCACCTTGCTCCAGAAGCAGGGCAAAGAAACACCACCCCCATTAAATGTCTGAGGAGCCCACAACCCAGAGAGAAGCAGGGACTCGCGCAGGGCCACACAGTCAGTCAGGGCAAAGCCTGGGCTGCGTCTCTTGAATGTGACACCAAAAGGGGAAGGAGTGCCACTCACCTGGGGCAGACAACGAGGGGGCCAAAGGCAACACTGGCTGGCTAAGGGCAGCAGGTGGAGGCCGGGGCTGCAGGTGTGGTGTGGCCTTGAGCAGGCTCAGTTCCTTCCAGCTGTCTGCCTTGGTGTCATCCTCATCCCGTGGGCTAGTGGCCCTGTCAATGAACTGCAGGCACAGTCACACAGATCAGTGTATATGAAGTCTGGGCAGTCATAGCAAAGCCCAGGGGCAAAGCAGACCAGCATGCTGGGTGGAGAAGCAGGTGCCCTGTGCTCCCATGAAGGCCTTGGGCAGTCCCCACCCCTCCCCAGGGCCCATCTGAAAAGCCCAACCCTGTTGTCCTCCTCTAGGAGCTTCAGGCATGACCCGCCCACCTAGCCTTACCCGCTTCACGGCCAGGGTGGCAATGCCCAGCACAGCAGCCCCGCCCACGCCCAGCACCAGGCGGGCATTGGCCAGGAGGAAGTCCACCATGCTGCCCAGCCCCTCGTCTCCACGCCGCTTCCCCCGTTTCTGGGAGAACTCTGCCATGGTCTGCCTGTAAGAGAGCCAGGGGTGAAGGGGCAGCTCAGGTGCAGGTGGCCAGGCTGGGAGAGGGGCTGCTGTGGACAGGTGCTCTGGCTGTCCTTATGCTGGGTAACAGAGCTGAGCCCATGAGGGGGGCTTTCTGAGAATTTCTCAGAGAAAGGGGCCACCCATCCACAGGGGAGGACACTGAGGCCCTGGGACGTAAAGTACCTGAGAAAGGGCAGGGATGGGATATGAACTTGGGTTTTGGGGTCCCAAGCCCCCATTTCTCACGAGGAGATGAGGGAGCTGCCAAGCCCCTTCTCCCAAAGCTGCAAACAACCCACTCCCTGGAAAGAAGCTGGCAAAGGCCCTGAGGCTTGTGCAGGTATAGGAAGGGGCCTCTCTCCCTGGAGTCCACCCTCCAGGACCTCTGACATCACCAGGGTGTCATCATCACCACCCCTATGTTACAGAGCTACAGGCTGCCAGCTCACAAGTGAGTGGTAAGGTCTCCAATCCATGACTGCAAGGCCTCCGGACTCATCTGCCCACAGAGTCTGACGGATTCTCTCTGTGCCAGGTGGCCAGGTCCTCAGCAGCAGCCTCATCTGAAGGTTCCTAACCAGAGGGCACAGCAGCCCTCTATGATAACCTCTTCAGAAGAGCCCAAAGTCCAGAGAAGAACAACAATTTGGGGCCCCAGCCAGTCTGGGGGACCACTGGGACCAGTTACCCCCCAAATCTTGACAGGGTAGCCCCAAGAGGTAGAGCTACCAAGTCAGAGCACAGGCTGAGTGAGACGGCCCAAGCTGCCCAGGCAGGCCAATGCAGATGTGCCTGTCAGGGTTGAAGCCCCTTTGGCAGGGCAGAAAGGGCTGCCCAGTGCCTCTGTGCAGAGGGCTCTCTGGGCCTCTCAGTCTTGGGACAATGTGTAGGTAGTGGTGGGTGATGCTTCTCAGCTGCCGGAAGGCCAAGCAACAGGGAAAGTAAGGTGAGGGCCTGGGCCCCAGCCTGTTTGCTCACCTGTAAGATGGCATAGGCAGCACTGAGGGACAGATGTGGGCAGCCTTGAAGTGTGTGGCTGGGTGGAGGCCAGCACTTGGGAAGTGGAGGCAAAGATCTCCTAGGGCCCAGTCCATGTTCCTCACGTTCTACCAGGGGGACACTGCCCTCAGGCCCTCGAGCTGAGAAGGGCTGGGACCTTAGGACATCAGTTAGACACCAGGCAGAACTTTCCCGGGGAGGCCTGAGCAGATGACCATGAGGTCACACAGCCTGCCCGGGCACCAAGGACTTCTACCTGCCCTGCCAGAGTGTGGGTGCCAGGGGCCCAGTTGCCAGGTGACCAGATGCCTGGAGTAGCTGAAGCCCGAAGCGCTGTGTGACTCAGCCCCGTACACCCACCCATTCGCCCCAGACTAAAAATAAAACGGTCTCTGGGGCGATCCCAGGCCAACCGGGTGACCCGCCACGGTCCCAGAGCCGGTTTCAATCTCATCCGTGACTCGGGGATCAATACTACCACCCGCCCCCTGAGAGACCCGGAATCTACTTTGCAAACTGCAAAGCGCTTTAAATACTCCCAACCTGTCTAAACTGGGACTCAGCCCCATCACTGGCGGGGTCGCGCAGGCCTCAGTTCACAGCCTTCCAGCTCCGAGAAGCGGGAGAGGGCATGGGTGGCTGAAAATAACCCAAGTTTGCGCAGCGGGGCCCTGGAGGCCGTTTGGCCTTCCCTCCTCCACCAAACCTGCCTGCCCTGGGCCCGGGCAGAGCAGGCCGCGCAGCAGCCCTAGGTGGGCGGGTGACGCCCCGTTCGCAGGGTAAACCAAGAGACCGAGAGGGGAAGGGGGCTGGGCTGGGATTCGAACGCGGCCCTTGGTCCCCCAAAGGTCCCCTCCCCGACTTCCCCAGCCGTGATCACGGGCCACGCCCCCGATCTGCGTTCCGTCGCGCGCCAAGCCCCGAGCCCGGTGACCCTGGGGGCCGCCCCGCCGCGCTCCAGCTGTACCTGCGTCGCAGCTTCCGCACAACCACCGGAGGAGGCTGCGGGACCACGGCCCCAGAGCTCAGACCAGCCTGGGAATGGAACCTTAAGGACCCAGGAACCCAACGTCTAGGGCCCCGGGGGCGGCCGCGGACTTCGCAGCACGCAGACAAGCAGGTCGTTACTCCAATCGGAGCGTTCGAGTCCAGCGCACAGGTGCCAAAATACTGCGCGGCTCAGCCAATGAAGGGCAGGTCCCGTCCCCCAGCCAACAGACGCGCTCCGTCTGGGGCGGGACTCCTTGTCGCAGTCTGGATTTAAAGGTGCAGGGCTGCATTCCGAGACCGCGACCGGGTGATGCGACAGGCGGCCCTCCAGGGCGTCTGTGCGTTGTAATGTGAGCCTCTGGTGTGGAGGAAGCTGCTGTCCCGTTCCTTCCAGGGACCAGGTAGAGAGGCTGCAAATGGCTAGAGGCCCGGCACATCCAACCTCTTAGGTCACCTCTGCAAGAGAGTGTCTTGGTGGCCTCGTTCTTACCTGTGGGCCTGCGGGGCACAGTGTGGCGAAAGTGCCTACCCCTGCCACCTGCTCCGTGCGATCTTGTGTGGGCCATTCTCCACCTGGGCCTCAGTTTTTCTCCTGTAAAATGGGGACACTAGACCCCCTCCTCCCCTGCGAAGGATGGCTGGGCATATAACAGCCGTGGTTCATTTATTGGGGGTCCTGCTATGTGTCAGCCAGGGTGAGCCCCCTTGAACAGCACGGACCAAGACGGATGCTTCTCTTCTGGAGCCTCCCTTTGTAGGGGGGTACGAGCACAGGGGTGCTGACACTAAGTGGGAATAATAACCTGGCACACAAAACAAAACGGAATAATAATCTGCCACTCACTGAGCGTCTGCTATATGCTGCGAGCTACAAGTGCATTCTTTGTTAATTTGCTTATGGTGACAACCTTAGAAAGTATTTTACAAATGAGGAAACTGGGTAGGGTGCGGTGGCTCATGCCTGTCATCCCAGCACTCTAAGAAACTGAGACCAGAGGATCAGTTGAGGCCAGGAGATCAAGACCAGCCTGGGCAACATATCAAGACCCCCGTGTCTACAAAAAGTAAAAATAAGGCCGGGCGCGGTGGCTCACGCCTGTAATCCCAGCACTTTGGGAGGCCGAGGTGGGTAGATCACGAGGTCAGGAGATCAAGACCATCCTGGCTAACACGGTGAAACCCCGTCTCTACTAAAAAAAAAAAAAGGCCGGGCGCGGTGGCTCACGCTTGTAATCCCAGCACTTTGGGAGGCCGAGGCGGGCGGATCACGAGGTCAGGAGATCGAGACCACGGTGAAACCCCGTCTCTACTAAAAATACAAAAAATTAGCCGGGCGTGGTGGCGGATGCCTGTAGTCCCAGCTACTCGGAGAGGCTGAGGCAGGAGAATGGCGTGAACCCGGGAGGCGGAGATTGCAGTGAGCCGAGATCGCGCCACTGCACTCCAGCCTGG
>NW_026652290.1:50559700-50593196 GCF_009828535.3 Hylobates moloch | reverse complement strand
TAAATAAATAAATAAATAAATAAATAAATAAATAAATTAATTTAGCCAGGTGTGGTGGCCTGCGCCTATAGTCCCAGCTAGTCGGGAGGCTGAACCCAGGAGTTCGAGGCTGCAGTGAGCTATGATCACACCACTGCACTCCAGCCTGGGTCGCAGAGCAAGAAGACCCTGTCTCAACAAAATAAAAACAGCACATGAGGAAACTAAGTCCAGAAGCAGGAGAGCTAGGACCCGAGGACCCAGGTGTCTCACTACCACCGGTCAGCCAAGTACAGGCACTTCCTGGGCCTCTGCGCTTCGGGGCCGGGGTTTAGAATCTCTCTGAGGTTAGGGCCAGCTTCATGTGCTGCAGCAGCGCAGGGGAAGGTGCCTCGACCAGCGGCCGTTAAGGCCCCTGCCCTGGGACGCTGGGACTTAAGCCTGGAGATTGTGGAAGCCTCCAACTCCCGCACAAGGGGCACCCGGACTCCTTGATGCCTCCGCAGTCTTCGAACAGACGGGGAAACTGAGGCCCTAAGAGGCCTAAAGCCTACACTTCCCGGCAGAATGCGGCGGGCGCGAGTGGGTTAAAGGGGCGGGGCCGGCGCTGGCCCAGCCCGCGGCTCCCCCCAGCGCCCCCGCCCCGGAGCTCCCCCGCCCTGGCGCTCCCTAGCCCGGCCCGGCCCGGCAGCGAGAGCGGCGCCATGGAGGCTACCGGAGTGCTGCCATTCGTGCGTGGCGTGGACCTCAGCGGCAACGACTTCAAGGTGAGCCGGGCTGGGCGCGTGCGGGGCCTCCCTGCAGGCCTTCTCTTCCGCCTGGCCCGCTTGGCCTCCGCTTCCTGTCCCGCTCGGCTCCAGGCCCTGCGTGTACCCGGGACTGCGGCCGGGGCGGGGTGGGGCTCTCCCCTGGCCAGGAATGGACGTCCGAGGCCTCCGCCCGGTGTCTGTACGAGGAGACCGAGGCTGGGCAGGCCGGGGACGGACGCTTGGGCTCGGAGTCCCGCCAGGGGCCCGGCCGGGAGCCCCCACCCCGCGTCCGTGTTCTCCTTCTGGGCTGGACTGTGGCCTGGGGATCGGGCGAGCCTCCCCGCCCCTCTGAGGTCACACGCCCAAGCCAGGCCCTGACTCAGGGATGGCGGCCCGGCTGCCCAGGGGCGGGTGTGGAGCCGACTCATCACTGCCCTCTCCCTGCCACCGCCACCCGCCATCCTGTGTGATCCTGGGCCTCTCAGATCACTTCCCCTCTCAGAGCCTGGGCTTTCTTAGCCGGTGAAGGGGCTTAAAAGTCTCCTTGGACGCAAGGGGTATAGTGAGATTTGTTGGTGTGGAGAGTGTGTCAGGCCGGTGTGCCAGGTGCTGGGTGGCAGTTGTCTTAGCAGCTGCTGGACTGAGAGAAAAGGGACCGGAGCCCAGCCCTCCGCAGCCAGTGGGTGGGGCGTGGGGGGGGGGGGGGGGGCGGTGGTTCCAGGACTCAAGAGTGAGACAGGCATTGCCTGACCAAAGGGGAAGCCGAGAAAGAGAGGAAGGGAGAGCTGGCTGGAGGGTCAGCCTCACCTTCAGGGTGGGTGACTGGCAGGGTCGGCCTGGGTTGTTGGTCTGGGGCTGGGGCCGAGGAGGCAGGTTTTTTCTGTGTTTACCTGCATGTGTACGCACCTTTGACCCCAAGTACAAGTGGCCACACCACTTTTCCCTGACCCCATCCCTACCACCCTAACCTGGGGTCCCCGTTCCTCTTTGGTAAACTGGGAAAGTCCGAGTCACCAGCTGGGAATGTGGCCCTAGGGGGAAAGGAATATGAGCCGCGGGCACTGAAGGCACATGCCGCCCCAGACTTGGTGCCACAAGGGCTGGAGGTGCCGAGGTGGGCGTTCACACTCCAGGGGAGTGCAGTGGTGCGGGCCTGCCCTGCAGGGTGGGGAGCCACAGTCTCCACAAGCAAGGGTTTGGCCCTGGCCATGAGTCGCCTGTGTGCTGATGGCAGGGTGAGGGCACAGGTGGGACATTTGCAAAGGCTTGGAAGGGGATCCCCCAGGCAGCCAGTCAGAGTGCGGAATGCTGGGTGAAGGAATTTGAGCCAAGCTAACCACAGAGCCGGGTGCTGGGCTCTCACCTGAAACAAGCCAGTTTTGTCCTGGCCCTCCTGGGGCCCAGAATCCAGTAGGAGAGACAAATCTTAGGCCAACACTTTTGTCACGGGGGGCCTAAAAGTCCCATTCTATGGGTGAAGAAATTGAGGTGCAATGATGAAATGACTTATATGTGTTCTCACAGCTGGTGAGAATTGATTCTATGGCTCCCCAAAGGCTCCCATGGGCTGGAGGAGCCATAGAAGGTGGTGAGCAGGGGCTCTGTGCTTCACCTTGACATCCTTCTCCCAGGGCGGCTACTTCCCTGAGAATGTCAAGGCCATGACCAGCCTGCGATGGCTGAAGCTGAACCGCACTGGCCTCTGCTACCTGCCCGAGGAGCTGGCCGCCCTGCAGAAGCTGGTAAGGGGCCTTGGGCAGGCAGGGGAGGGTCCCTGTGGATGAGCCAGGTGGGCAGAGCCTGTGGAGAAGGCAGACAACTTCTCCAGAGAGAGGAAGAACACCGACAGCTATGAGCACAGCTGGAAGAAAGGGAGTGGGCACCCTGTCCAGGGAGGTATGCAAGAAGAGGCCGGGTGTGTGAGGGAGGGAGGCTGCAGGGGGAATTGGGCCAGTGTGGCTGAGGCCTTCCTGGATTGTGCAGAGTTGTGGAGGCAGGCAGGGACTCTGGACACCCCACCCACCCTGCTGAGCCCGTGCTCCCCATTCCGGCCCAGGAACACTTGTCTGTGAGCCACAACAACCTGACCACGCTTCACGGGGAGCTGTCCAGCCTGCCGTCGCTGCGTGTGAGTGCTGGCCAGGAGGCCACCGGGCTTGGGGTTGGGGCCAAGGTCCGGTCAGGGACGTGAAGCCTGGGCCAGACACCAAGCTGGGCCAGCATTTCTGCCCACCTGCATGTCAGGCTCAGAGGCTCAGGTGTCACAAGAGGGGCCCTCTTATTAGAGGTTACAGCAGTGCCCTGTGTAAAGTAACCCATGTGGATCAGAGAGTTCCATCAGGAAAAAGGTAAAGAAATCCAAAATCTTACCAGCCATTATGGACAATAACTACAGTAATAATAGCCAAGACTGGCTGAGCAATGTTCCCACTATTCTGTTAGGATTTTTTCATGTGCTCTAGCCCTCCACTAATGTTGCGGAAGAGAAACTTGGCCACCAAGGCAGATTACTTGCCCCAGGTCACAGAGCCAGGCAGTGGTAGAGCTGGGGTTGAGTGGGGTTTGGCCGGGAGCACCGTGTACCTTCTATCCAAGACTTGAACATCCCAGAACATCAGGCCCTTGGCCAGACCCTGTAGGCCTCAACGAGGGCCATCCCATCTGAAGTCAGAGCCCTGGAGATGTTCAGGGCACAGCTCTGACTTGGACTCTCTGAGTTCAAAGCTGGGCTTTGCCACTTCCTGGCGATGTGACCTTGTACAAATCCCTTCTACTTTCTGGGCCTCATCTTCAAGTGCAGTGGTTGGGAGGGGCAGCAGTGACCCCGTGAAGCAGCAGCAGGGTGCCGCACAGGCATTCGGACTGGAGAAGTGGCAGGGCAGCTCCGGTGACTCCCGTTGTCACTTGCAGTCACAACACCATTCTCTGGCCCTGTTCCCTCTCATGCTCAAGCTTTCTGCATGTCTGTAAGGTGTGAGGAGGTCTCAGCCTTAAGTTAGGGAGAGAAAGCAGACTTCCTCTCCGTCCAGATTCTGATTTCTCTGTGGTCCAGTTCTCTCCCTCTGTTCTGAAAACCCTGACTCAGACCTCACCCCTATCTTACCTTCTGGAATTAAGAAGATAAATTGTTTGAACAGAAAAGGTTCCCTGAGGGCCCTGTGCTGGGGCTCCGGGGCACATTTGAGCTGGGCTTTGAGGTGTGAATAGGAGCTCACTGGGAGGCTAGAAAGAGCACTCCAGGAGAGGGGGCTATTTGATCAAAGGCCAGAGGTGAGGGAGTCCTCAGGCCTGGCCTCTGGTGAGCCTCCTGAGAAGTTGTCCCTCTCTAGACTCTCTGTTCCTTCCTAAGAGTGGAAGCCAGGAATTATAGACTCATGGTTTATTCCCAGGCCATCGTGGCCCGAGCCAACAGTCTGAAGAATTCCGGAGTCCCCGATGACATCTTCAAGCTAGATGACCTCTCAGTCCTGGTCAGTGGCTACCCACTCACCTGGCCCCTATACTAGCTGGACCATTCAATCCCCACTCACTACAAAAGTCCCTGGGGCCATTGTTATCCCATTTTGTAGATGGGAAAACTGAGTCTTGGAGTGGATAATACCTTGCCTGAGGTCACTTTTGGAGTCAGATCCCTAACCCAGGCACTCTTCCTCCCAAGTCCCTGGCTGTCTCCCTTTGGCCCTGAAACCCCCTCATCTACCCCCACACCCAACTCAGTACCCTGACTGATCCCCAAGCTTGGCAGACGCCTGGTGGGGAGGAGACTCCCCTGACCTGGGTCTTGCCCCTTTTACCCAGGACTTGAGCCACAACCAGCTGACGGAGTGCCCGCGGGAGCTGGAGAACGCCAAGAACATGCTGGTGCTGAACCTCAGCCACAACAGGTGCCAGGCCAGCTGGGGGCAGGGAGCAGGTGGGCCCTGGGGGGTGGCTGGTGCTGACTCAGGTGGCTTCTGCTCCCCACCCGTAGCATCGACACCATCCCCAACCAGCTCTTCATCAACCTCACTGACCTGCTATACCTGGACCTCAGCGAGAACCGCCTGGAGAGCCTGCCCCCGCAGATGCGCCGCCTGGTGCACCTGCAGACGCTTGTGCTCAGTGGAAACCCCCTGCTGCATGCACAGCTCCGGTGGGCGCCCCCTCGGACCACGCTCCTGCATAAGCCACCCTGAGGAGTCTGGCCTGGCCCCTTAACTTCCCAGGGCCCTAACCCTTCTCCCTTAGGCCCAGCCATCCCTCCATGCAGGCAGCACCCCTCAGTGTACAACCTCCTAAGTATCATGTCCACCTCTCAGTCCTGTCTTCCCGCTTACACACCCTGCAACCACCCTTGGGCTTGTCCCTTCAACCAGATGTGACCTCACGCCTACCCTCTGGGCCCTGTGCGTTTGGTCCTGCCCCGCCAAGCCCCACCCTTGACACCACTTAGGTGGGCTCTGGCCCTGACCGCTCATGTCACCCTGGCAGGCAGCTCCCAGCAATGACGGCCCTGCAGACCCTGCACCTTCGGAGCACCCAGCGCACCCAGAGCAACCTGCCCACCAGCCTGGAGGGTCTGAGCAACCTCGCAGGTCAGGCAGCCCCAGGAGCCCCTCTGAGCTCTGGCCCCCTCTGGGCCCTCTTGCTTCCTTGGGTGGAAGGGGTTGAACCCTGCTCTTCAGACCGGTGCCCAAAGGGAAAAGGCTGGAGTTATGTTACAGTGACTTTTGCGATTATGATGATGCCTTAACACTGACTTTATGCCTAGACAACTCCCCCGCAACCCCTGTGTGAGGGAGTTTGTCCAAATGGAGAAAATTGGGCACACAGCACTTGTCACTTGCCTAAGGCCACACAGCTCAGAGGTGGCAGAGCTGGGGTTCACACTAGGGCTGGCTGCCCTGGCACCTGCTGTATGGGCCCCAGCTGATGCACCCCACCCTGCACCCCAGACATGGACCTGTCCTGCAACGACCTGACGCGGGTGCCCGAGTGTCTGTACACCCTCCCCAGCCTGCGCCGCCTCAACCTCAGCAGCAACCAGATCACGGAGCTGTCCCTGTGCATAGACCAGTGGGTGCACGTGGAAACTCTGAACCTGTCCCGAAATCAGCTCACCTCACTGCCCGTGCGTCTGAGGCCCTCAGTAGGGGGATGGGAGGGAGGCCATGAGCCTGGCCCTGACCTCTCACCCCTGCCCGTTTCCCCTCCAGTCAGCCATTTGCAAGCTGAGCAAGCTGAAGAAGCTGTACCTGAATTCCAACAAGCTGGACTTTGACGGGCTGCCCTCGGGCATTGGCAAGCTCACCAACCTGGAAGAGTTCATGGCTGCCAACAACAACCTGGAGCTGATCCCCGAAAGTCTCTGCAGGTGCTGGGCAGGGCTGGGGCTAGCAGGGGCACTCCCAGCACAGAGAACCCCAGGATTGTAGTCAGGGCCCACCCTGTGGTCTGTGTAAGTCAGACAAAATGAAGATGGGTTAATTCACCTTTTCTTTTTTTTTTTGAGACAGAGTCTCGCTCTGTCGCCTGGACTGGAATGTAGTGGTGCAATCTCGGCTCACTGCAGCCTCCGTCTCCCAGGTTCAAGCGAATCTCCTGCCTCAGCCTCCTGAGTAGCTGGGATTATAGGCGTGCGCTACCACGCCCGGCTCTTTTTGTATTTTTAGTAGAGATGGGGTCTCACCATGTTGGCCAGGCTGGTCTTGAATGCCTGTCCTCAAATGAACTGCCTGCCTCAGCCTCCCAAAGTGCTGGGATTACAGGTGTGAGCCACCACGCCCAGCCCAGTTAACTCACCTTTGTGGATGAAGACCACAGTCCCATGCCAGCCATTCCCAACTTGAGCTCCTGAGAGCACCCGTGGGAGGGCACTGTTAGGGACAAGGCCACATGAGGTGGGAACGCAGCGTTGCTTCCCTCCCCTTCTGGAGATCACAGTGCCCATAACATGGTCTCTTGGCTCTGAGAAGTCCTTCAGGCAGAGAATGGAGACCCCCGCCAGTTCCTCTGACCCTACCTGCCTCCTCTCCCCAGGACTAGGGGTTTTCTTACCCACTTCCCCTTGTCTGTCACCTCCCTGAGGCCCTGGCTGGCCCTGTCTTCACAGGTGCCCAAAGCTGAGGAAACTTGTCCTGAACAAGAACCGCCTGGTGACCCTCCCAGAAGCCATCCATTTCCTGACGGAGATCGAGGTCAGGCATGCTGGGTTTGAGAGGGCTCAAGAGAGACAAGTAAGGGGTGTGCCCTAGAGCAGGGGGGACCCAGCAGAGGCCTCCTGAGGGAGGTGGCCAGTGCCAGGGTGCCCGTGGGGAGAAGGTGGGCCCCACCTCCCTGCATCCAGAGTACACTCCACAGTCTCATTTAAGCCCCCAGCTAGCCCCAGAGGTGGGTGGGAGGAGAACCCAGTTCCCTGACCTCTCAGCCCTGGCGGCTACAGACAAAGCAAGAAACTGGATTGGTGTGTCTGGGAAGTAGGACCCAGGCTCAGTGCCAGCTCTGCTCACCCTACGGGGCAGGTCCTGGATGTGCGGGAGAACCCCAACCTGGTCATGCCGCCCAAGCCCACGGACCGTGCCGCTGAGTGGTACAACATCGACTTCTCGCTGCAGAACCAACTGCTGCTAGCGGGTGCCTCTCCTGCTACCGTGGCTGCGGCTGCAGCTGGTGAGTGGGGAAAGGTCTGGCCTTTGAGCAGGGGCTCCTCTCCAGGCCTCGAATGACACATCTGTAAATTGGGTGGCATACAGCTTTCTGGACCCCGGTGGGTGGAGTTGGCCCCTGGTTGGTCACATGCCCAAGGGGGCGGCAGGCCCAGTGAGGGCTCAGCTGTTTGCCCCTCCCCTAAGCAGGGAGTGGGCCCAAGGACCCTATGGCTCGCAAGATGCGACTGCGGAGGCGCAAGGATTCAGCCCAGGATGACCAGGCCAAGCAGGTGCTGAAGGGCATGTCAGATGTTGCCCAGGAGAAGAACAAAAAGCAGGAGGTAAGCCAGGCCAGGGCTGGGACAAGGCAGGGAGCCTTAGCTTCTGCTGAAGGCTGACCCTAGCCTTGACCCTGGCCAAGAGGGACAGGGAGTGCTGGGCAGAAAGAACAGCTGTGCAAAGGCCCTGAGGTGTGGGTAGCAAGTAAAGACTGGCCTGAGTGGCTTCACAGAGTCAAGCCATGCTCTGTGACTCTGCCTCCAGGAGAGCGCAGATGCCCGGGCCCCCGGCGGGAAGGTGCGACGCTGGGACCAGGGCCTGGAGAAGCCCCGCCTTGACTACTCTGAGTTCTTCACGGAGGACGTGGGTCAGCTGCCCGGCCTGACCATCTGGCAGATAGAGAACTTCATGCCTGTGCTGGTGGAGGAAGCCTTCCACGGCAAGTTCTACGAGGCTGACTGCTACATTGTACTCAAGGTGAGGGCTGGGCATGCTGTTAGGGGCCATGTGGCCCTTCCTCTAAGATGGCTCAGTCCCCAACTCCAGAGTTTTGTTCAGGGAGGCCAGGTGGGAGGTGGGCAGGCTGCAGGAGGTGGTCCAGGCACAGGGGCAGTACAAAGCCCCTGGGGCTGGGAAGCCTGTGCTGTTCATAGTGGCGTCTGCGGGGTGGCGGGAAGGCCAGGATGAAGGCTGATGTGGCCGGTGCCTTGGCTTCCAGACCTTTCTGGATGACAGCGGCTCCCTCAACTGGGAGATCTACTACTGGATTGGCGGGGAGGCCACACTCGACAAGAAAGCTTGCTCTGCCATCCACGCTGTCAACTTGCGCAACTACCTGGGTGCTGAGTGCCGCACTGTCCGGGAGGAGATGGGCGATGAGAGCGAGGAGTTCCTGCAGGTGCCAGCCCGTTAAAATTGGGGGTGGGCAGAGTGAGGGACCCAGGGAACTCTGGTGCAGGGGCAGTGGGCCCAAGGCAGGTAGACAGAACAGGTGGGCAGGCAGGGAACTGGGGTTAAAGGGGGCGGATCAACGATACTGTGCGGGACCTAAGGCAGACCGCAGGGTGAGGTCTAAGGTGGCCAAAGCCTAGGTCAGCAAAGGAGAGTTCTGGAACATGGGGCAGAATTCAGCTGGGCAAGGATAAGGGTACAGGCTGGGCACGGGAGCTAGACCAGTGGGCTGACACAGGGGAGCTGAGAGTAGGGTGGAAGGGGTGTTGCCAAGAGCAGTGAGGAGGCAGGGCCAAAACCTGTTATTAGGAGGCGAGGACACACCTGGATGCCAAGGAGGTGGGGCCAAGGGCGGGACCAGAGTCCAGTCTTGAATAAATTACTGAGCAGTGTTAGCTGCCAGCTGGTTACACCCAGACATATGTTCGCATGTACACACATGTGGAGTTTATGCACACACCCCCCCCCCGAGTTTTTTTTACCCACATTCACCCAGGTTTCCACTCTTCCATGAACCCATTTGCTTGTATACCCTGATATGCGTGCATCTAAACATGCTGCTGGCATCTTTACACACGTGGGTGAACGCGTCTGTATTTTTCATACATCCCAACACCCCGATGTGTGTATGTTTATAGGCACAGATGTGTATGTTTTATTTTTAGACAGACTCGCTTTGTTGCCCAGGCTGGAGTGCAGTGGCACAATCCTGGCTCACTGCAACCTCCGCCCCCAGGGTTCAAGCGATTCTCCTGCCTCGGCCTCCCAAGCAGCTGGGATTACAGGCATGTGCCACCACGCCTAGCTAATTTTTGTATTTTTTTAGTAGTGATGGGGTTTTGCCATGTTGGCCAGGCTGATCTCGAACTCCTGACTTTAGGTGATCCACCCGCCTTGTCCTCCCAAAGTGCTAAGATTACAGGCATGAGCCACCGTGCCCAGCCAGATTTTTTTTTTTTTTTTAAGACAGAATTTTGCTGTTGTTGCCCAGGCTGGAGTACAGTGGTGGGATCTCGGCTCACTGCAACCTCCACCTCCCAGGTTCAAGCGATTCTCCTGCCTCAGCCTCCCGAGTAGCTGGGATTACAGGCATGCACCACCACGCCTGGCTAATTTATGTATTTTTAGTAGAGACAGGGTTTCTCCATGTTGGTCAGGCTGGTCTCCAACTCCTGACCTCAGGGGGTCCACCCACCTTGGACTCCTGAGGTGCTGGGATTACAGGCATCATAGATTTGTAGCACTCAATTCACTTGTACTCAACTCTGTACCCAACTGAGGGGCAGTGGTTGGTGGGGGAGGGGGCAGCTCAGTGATGAAGAACCACACCCTCACACACACAGGTGTTTGACAATGACATCTCCTACATTGAGGGTGGAACAGCCAGTGGCTTCTACACTGTGGAAGACACGCACTACGTCACCAGGTGAGGGCGTGTGGGCAGTGGGGGGCATGGACCTGGAGTCTGCTGGCAAGGGGTGGAGGGGAGGGTGTTGGGGCTAAGTTAGGCCCTTGGTGCCTACACTGAGCCACTCTTGCCCTGCGCCCAGGATGTATCGTGTGTATGGGAAAAAGAACATCAAGTTGGAGCCTGTGCCTCTCAAGGGGGCCTCTCTGGACCCAAGGTGATCCCCAACAATGTGAGGTGGGGGTGCTTCACCCTTAGCCTCCTCCCCACCAGTGGGGGCAGGTGTGGGCCTCTTAGAAGAGGAGGCCCTCTAGCAACCCCTTTAACTCCTGCCCATGAGCTTGGCGGGGGGGTCCCTGAGGCTTACCCAGAAACCCCATAGTGAGGGATTTTTTTGGTGGGGTCAGGAGCATGGGGTGACCATTGCCTCATGCCCCATCAGAGCTCCTTCCTGCCCCTTACTGTCCAGGTTTGTTTTCCTGCTGGACCGAGGGCTAGACATCTACGTGTGGCGGGGGGCCCAGGCCACACTGAGCAGCACCACCAAGGCCAGGTACGAGGACACCGTGGGGTCTTTTGGGTGAAGGAAAGGGGTGCGAGCCTCGCTCATGACTTTGCATCCTGCTCTCAGGCTCTTTGCAGAGAAAATTAACAAGAATGAGCGGAAAGGGAAGGCCGAGATCACACTGCTGGTGCAGGGCCAGGAGCTCCCAGAGTTCTGGGAGGCACTGGGTGGGGAGCCCTCTGAGATCAAGAAGCACGTGCCTGATGACTTCTGGCCGCCCCAGCCCAAGCTGTACAAGGTGAGCCCTGCTGCCGAGGCCCACCTTGGCTTCCCAAGTTCACCCACTGACTGGGGGAATGGGCTACACACCGATGTAGTTGGCTGTGGGGTCCATCTCGACTTTGGTGGGGGGAGGGTGCCACCTTCTGGACAAGGAACAGTATGAGCAAAGGTCCAGAGGCTGCTTTTGAGAAGTAGCTAGGAGTCTTTCCAGGATGGTGGGGCCGTAGGGGAGACGGAAGCACCTAGTGCCAGGGCTGGGAACCTTGGCTCAATTATCCAGATTCTTGTGAACAGGAAAGGGACAAGTTAATTAGAAATGGCATGAAGGGCCTGGAGAGGGCAGGCAGGGAAAACACCATTTAAAAGCCCTTCTAAAAGGATATCTCTAAAAAGACCTTGAAGGGGAGGGGGAAACAGAAGCAGTCAGTGAACCATGCTGCAGGGCAGGGCTGGTTCCAGAGCAGAGGGCTGTGTGGGTGAGGTTCCTTTCTCCAGACCCCTTCCCTGCCATGCTCATCCGTCCTGCCAGGTGGGCCTGGGCTTGGGCTACCTGGAGCTGCCACAGATCAACTACAAGCTCTCCGTGGAACATAAGCAGCGTCCCAAGGTGGAGCTGATGCCAAGAATGCGGCTGGTAAGAGATGCAGGAGGAGGGCGCGGGGCCAGATCCCTCCCCGTTGGCTGGGCTTTGACCTCCAGACTCCCGGTCCGCAGCTGCAGAGTCTGCTGGACACGCGCTGTGTGTACATTCTGGACTGCTGGTCCGACGTGTTCATCTGGCTCGGCCGCAAGTCCCCGCGCCTGGTGCGCGCTGCCGCCCTCAAGCTGGGTCAGGAGCTGTGCGGGATGCTGCACCGGCCACGCCATGCCACGGTCAGCCGCAGCCTCGAGGGCACCGAGGCGCAGGTGCGCTTGCAGCTTCGGAGGCCCCTCCCCAGGATCCTTCGCACCCTGACATGCCCTGACCCCTGTGGTTCCACTATCTCCCTACAGAGCTGGGCCCAAACCCACCTCCTCTTTGCTGACTGTGCTCAGGCCCCGCCCCCTCTGCAAGCTGTCCCTCCTATTCCTACCTCCGTGGCCAAGGCCCTGCCTCGCAAGCCCCGCCCTAGATCTCCCTTGGGTCCCGCCTCAAGCCTGGGGCTACTTCGTCCAACTCTAACCTTAACCATGCAGCACCTCTCATGGTTAGTTGATGGCCTCCCTGACAGGTGTTCAAGGCCAAGTTCAAGAATTGGGACGATGTGTTGACGGTGGACTACACGCGCAACGCGGAGGCCGTGCTGCAGAGCCCGGGTCTCTCCGGGAAGGTGAAACGCGACGCCGAGAAGAAAGACCAGATGAAGGCTGACCTCACTGCGCTTTTCTTGCCGCGGCAGCCGCCCATGTTGCTGGCCGAGGTGGGGGCAGGGCCGGGGCCGGGTGGCGGGCCGAGGGCGGGGCCTATGCGCAGAGCGCGCTCAGACCTGCCGCGGAGCGGGTCCTTGCCACCCGCAGGCGGAGCAGCTGATGGAGGAGTGGAACGAAGACCTAGACGGCATGGAGGGTTTCGTGCTGGAGGGCAAGAAGTTTGCGCGGCTGCCGGAAGAGGAGTTTGGCCACTTCTACACGCAGGACTGCTACGTCTTCCTCTGCAGGTGCCACCTCAGCACTCCCTTCCCCAGGTCCCTCCCCTGGTGTTGGGGGCTCGAGCCCCTGCTAACAACCCTCCAACCCGGCAGGTACTGGGTGCCCGTGGAGTACGAGGAGGAGGAAAAGAAGGAAGACAAGGAGGAGAAGGCCGAGGGCAAAGAAGGCGAAGAGGCAACAGCTGAGGCAGAGAAGCAGCCGGAGGAGGACTTCCAGTGCATCGTGTACTTCTGGCAAGGCCGTGAAGCCTCCAACATGGGCTGGCTCACCTTCACCTTCAGCCTGCAGAAGAAGTTCGAGAGCCTCTTCCCTGGGAAGCTGGAGGTGTGCCTGGCAGCCCCGAGAGCCCGAGGCCAGGCGGAGGGGTGTGGTGGGGCCCAGACCCAGCGAAGGTTAGGCTCCCGAGGGGCAGTTGGGGGTCCAGGGAGCTGCCCCTAACACTTCCACATCCCCAGGTGGTACGCATGACGCAGCAGCAGGAGAACCCCAAGTTCTTGTCCCATTTCAAGAGGAAGTTCATCATCCACCGGGGCAAGAGGAAGGCGGTCCAGGGCGCCCAGCAGCCCAGCCTCTACCAGATCCGCACCAACGGCAGCGCCCTCTGCACCCGGTGCCTGGCTGGGGGAGGACACAGTGGCGAGCAGGGGTCAGGGAGCCAGGCCTGACTCCTTGCTGATGCCCCATCCCTTCCACAGGTGCATCCAGATCAACACCGACTCCAGCCTCCTCAACTCTGAGTTCTGCTTCATCCTCAAGGTGGGGTTGTGGGTGTGAGCCAGAACTCCGTGGACCAAGGGGTGGGGTGTTTGGGGGCTGAGTCAGCTGCGAACACCCCCACCCCCACCCCTGCACACTCCCCAGGTTCCCTTTGAGAGTGAGGACAACCAGGGCATCGTGTATGCCTGGGTGGGCCGGGCATCAGACCCTGATGAAGCCAAGTTGGCAGAAGACATCCTGAACACCATGTTTGACACCTCCTACAGCAAGCAGGTCAGGAGGCGGGTGGGCGGGCAGGCGGGCACAGAGGGGAGCCAGGGCAGGCAGGGGCCCTGGGCTGGACTGGCCTTTCCCGCAGGTTATCAACGAAGGCGAGGAGCCTGAGAACTTCTTCTGGGTGGGCATTGGGGCACAGAAGCCCTATGACGACGATGCCGAGTACATGAAGCACACACGGCTTTTCCGGTGAGGCCAGGGCCCCGACCCTCCCCTCAGTCCTGGCACTGCTGCTTATGACCTCCGGCCTCACCTTGACCCTTGATTCCCAGGTGCTCCAATGAGAAGGGCTACTTCGCAGTGACTGAGAAATGCTCCGACTTTTGCCAAGATGACCTGGCAGATGATGACATCATGTTGCTAGACAACGGCCAAGAGGTGTGATGCTGCCACTGGCCCTGCCCATCCGAGGAGGCGCCCATAGACTTATAAATGGGAATTCTTGGGCCAGGAGCAAGGGGGTGTTCCCAGGCACCCATGCGACCATATCTCCCCTGCCGCCTCCACAGGTCTACATGTGGGTGGGGACCCAGACTAGCCAGGTGGAGATCAAGCTGAGCCTGAAGGCCTGCCAGGTGAGCTGGGTGGAGGGAGGGCCAAGGTGGGCCTGTGGGCAGAGCAGGGTCATCACCCAAGGCTCGCTGTCCCCTTGCCAGGTGTATATCCAGCACATGAGGTCCAAGGAACATGAGCGGCCGCGCCGGCTGCGCCTGGTCCGCAAGGGCAACGAGCAGCACGCCTTTACCCGCTGCTTCCATGCCTGGAGCGCCTTCCGCAAGGCCCTGGCCTAAGACAGGCTGGCACAGCCCCAGGCTTGGTGAGGAAGAGGAAGGGGCCTCATCCACTGTCTGCTAGCAAAAAATGTACTCAGGTGACAACGCCTGCTCCAGCCACGTCCAGTGCCACAGTCCCCAGTAGCCTCAAGCAGCACCAATGGGGATGACCCTGACAGGTGCCCTCAGGGGTCTGGGAAATCCGACTCCCTCCGCAGTGTGAAGCCCCCTCACTCTTCCGCCAGGGATAAAGCAGATGTGGCTGCCCTTTAAGAGATATTAAATGCTTTTATTTTCAATATTAAAAATCAGTATTTTTAATATTAAAATGGTGCTAAAATTTTAACAAAATGACAGAAAAAAACCCCAAGGTACAATCTACAGGGAAACTCATCTTGACCCCCCCCCCCCCCCCCCGACACACACACCTGACTAGGCCCCAGTTGTGGGTGCCCAGCAGAGCTCCCAGTCACATTCGTGCCCACACACACACTCATGACAGGCTGGGGACTGGCCCAGGAGCAGGTACCAAAATAGTTTTAGAAACAACTAACTAACTAACTGTCCAGCCCAGGCGCTAGAAAAATACTCTTTACAGGGCTGGGCGTGGTGGCTCACGCCTGTGAGCCCAGCACTTTGGGAGGCTGAGGTGGGCGGATCATGAGGTCAGGAGATCGAGACCATCCTGGCTAACACGGTGAAACCCCATCTCTACTAAAAATACAAAAAAAAATTAGCTGGGCGTGGTGGCGGGCGCCTATAGTCCCAGCTACTCGGGAGGCTGAGGCAGGAGAATGGCATGAACGTGGGAGGCAGAGCTTGCAGTGAGCAGAGATGGGGCCACTGCACTCCAGCCTGGGCGACAGAGCAAGACTCCGTCTCAAAAAAAAAAAAAAAAAAGAAAAATACTCTTTGCAAAATGAGAGGGAAGGATGGTGTGTGGAGGGGGAGGGGGAGGTGGAGGTGGCACAGGTGCTGGGCCCCACCTGTCCTCCTCCCTAGGCAGCGGGCCCCCAGGGCAGCCAAATGCCTGGAGGAGGGCTCAGTTCTGGCCCAGGTCCCAGGCCCATACCCTGGGGCTGGTGCTGCTGCAGGGCCCAGGGTCAGGCGGGACAGGACAGCAGGTCCCAGTGAAGCCTGCAGGTTAGCAGGCGTGGTTCTGTGTTAAGGGGCCAGGCAGGTGCCAGGGATCCAGCACTCCAGCTCCGAGCAGGACAGGTGGAGGTCGGGATAGTTCTGGCCTTCCTGGGAGAGGGAGAGAAGAGGTATCAGCAGAAGATGAGGGAGGGCAAAAGACGGCAGATGGATTGCCACAGCGGCCAGACCACACAGGTGCTGCCACTGTCTCCTCTGCAGGGCAGGCATGGCCCTTCAGTGACCGCCTGAGATGGGCTTGCTGAGTCTCCAGGTGGGTATCCAAGCGCCAGGCCGCATATGCCCCACTGAGGCCAGGGAGAGGCACCAGACAAAGAGCTGGGAGGTGTCCATGTCCTGTGCGGGGTGAGGCTGGCTATGGCCTACAGTCAGATGGCTGGGAGTACGAGGCAGCAAATGCGCTGGGCAAATCTATGGGTCCCAGATCTAGGTGAAGATCCACACAGACTCAGGCAGGGGTAAGTCGGCCACTTGCTGGGCCCAACCGATGAGACCTGACCTCGTGCACCTCAGTGATCTCATCTATGAAATAGGCTGGCCAAACCAGCTCCCAAGCCCCAAACTACTGCCACCTCTAAGTGGTTTAATCTGGTCTTGTCCTAACCACCACCTGTCACATGCAAGGGCTGAGGAGCTGGCCCTGCTTTTCTAATACCCAACCATGACACTGGTGTCTGTGTGAGCCCCAGAAGTCCCCAATTAAGGCACTCCATGGAAGGCAGCCAGGTTTCAGAGTGCCCCCATCACATGGGCCTGCCAGGGTCTCAGGTGGAAGACCAGGGCCAAGTGGTACCCAGACAGGGGCTGAAGGGGGTGGACGTTGCCAGTGGTGAGGACCAGGGCCCCACCCCTGCAGCACCTCATTTGATCAGGATGGCACAGGCATGGGCCTCGTCTTCTGCCAGGTTCCTCAGGTTCTTCTCCGACTCCTCAGAGGAGCTGCGAGATGGGGATGGTGCTCAGGGGTGGGGGCTGGGGAGCCCCTGGCAGCCCTGGGGAGGGAGGCCTAGGGGACAGGGCAGCCCTTCCTGTGGACCTGCCCACCAGCCTCACCCCAGGAAATCCTTCACATCGTCCACTGTGACGTCCCCTGTCATGTCCAGCGTGGTGTCAGCACTGGTGGCTGAGTCGATGGACATGGGTGAGAGTGCGGCCTCAGGTGGCTCTGGGGTGTCTGCAGGGAGCAAGTGATCAGCCCCTACCAGGACCCTTAGCACCCTCTGCACCTGGGGGCCTAGGGACACAGACCCAAAGGCAGCCCATGGTGAGGGGTGGCACCAATGAGCACACAACCACCCATCTCCTACAGAAGCCTGCCCGATCCGAGCTATGTGAGTCCTGACTCCCTGGCACCGTGGGGCCAGGGTCTGGACCCCTTTCATGCCCCCCTCACCAGGTCCCTTGCTGTGGGCTGGATTAGGGCTTCCATCAAGGCTCTGTGGGGCCAGCAGGATGCTTGGGGTCCCGTTAGCCTGGCTCAGCTTGGGTGACTCTCGGATCCTGTAACTGCAGAGATGGGGCCATGATGGGGACCATAGGTGGATGACTTGAGGCTGGCACGCTAGATCCTTGCCCTCCCACTCCCAAGCCCAGGGAAGGCAGATCTCGGGGGTGGGATGAGACCTGGCCCTGGTCACAGGTCCCCCAGGCTAGGGGCTGCCCCTCCACACACCTGGCCTGGGTGGCATCACGGGGCCAGTTAATGTCCAGAGAGCACAGCGGCTCTGTGATGTTCCGAGCACTTAGGGAGAAGCGTTCAAATTCTGACGGGGATATCAGGTAAAAGCCTGGGTGGGCAGAAGAATGAGGAGTGCAGTTAGGAGATGCCACCAACCACAGCTCCTCCGTGGCCTGGGCCTGTGCCCATCCGGAGTGCCCTTCCTGCTCCCAAGCAGTACTGGCCCCGCTCAGCTCGTTTGCCTGAGGAAGGCCTCCTCGGCCTCTGCCCTGCCTCACCTTGGCCATGGCGAGTAAAGACGCACGAAGCGATGCCGCTGATGTCCTCCTTCCGGATGCAGGAGTAGTGCACCTGGGGCCGCAGGCCAGGCACCGAGAAGACGTGGACGTCACCCAGGTTGGTGAGGCATGCCAGGCAGGTCTCAGCATAGTCCTCGCAGGCCACACTGGCAAACGTGGCCAGTGCCACCTTGCGCACACGACAGCCCTCATGGGCCGTCAGCTTGAACTTGGTCTTCGCGCTCACCTTGGGCAGTGTGAACACCTGACAGCAGATGGCCGGTGAGCACAAAGTCTGGCCCTGTCCTCATCCCCAGGGCCCCTCACCCTCATGGCTGCTGACCCACCAGCCCCCACCACAAAGCCCAGCTGCATGCTATGTGGCCTCCCCTGCCTGTACACCTGGCTGCCCCACTAAACTACAGACTTCACACCGTACTCCAGAAACGTCCCAGGCCCCCTCTCGATCTGTGACAAAATCAATCAGAGTGCCAAGGTTATGCGGCTGGTGTCCCCACCAAACCTAGAGTTCTTCCGAGGCAGAGCCCCTGGGGACTGGGCTCAGGGGTCTGGGCAGGGTACAGGAGCCTTGTGGGGCACAGAGAGATTTCTGCCCTCCCAGGGGAACTCAGCAGGCTGAGGGGGCATCAGAGTTCTTGGGCAGGAGTTCTCTGCTGGCTGGGAGTGTTTTCTGGGGTGCAAGGGAATTAGGGTCCCAACAGTGGGGGACACAGGCAGGAAGGGTTTCTAGAGGGTTCGATGGTGTCCATGAGGTTGGGGCCGGGAGGGGAGTCCCCCACAGCCCACAGTGGCTCACCTTGAACTGCTCCTCAGATGCAATGAGCACAGCGTGACCACCCTGCATGTCAGGTGCTTGCGCCAGGTCCCGTGAGGCCTCGTAGGGCTCAGGCAGTGGGCGGCCACGCCCGTCCAACACAGCAATGGCCACCACAGGCGCCCGGTGCATCAGCTGCACCTCCTTGCCCAGCACGGCCTCCACTGCTTGCTCAGGCCGCTTCTCACCACCCACTGCTGCTGCCGGCACCTCCAGCGCATAGGCGAACACGGAGCCTGAGTTGGTGCCAGCCCACATAGTGGGCCCGTGGTGGGCCCCTGCAGAAAACGAGTGCGTAGGAGGGTGCTCCCTGTGGGCCAGGCATCTCCCCTGTGGTCTTCCCACAGACTGCAGGTCCCTCCCTGCCTCTCTTGTACCCCTGCTTCCTAACTATGACACCCTGGGACTCAGGGCTGGTTCCCTCCTGTCCCATGCCTCCCTGGTGACCTCCAGCCTCGAGGCCTGAGACCCCAGCTCTATGCTGCTGACTGCAGTCGGAGCCCAGGATGCAGCCCTCCTGCAGAGGCCCAAACAGTTGTAGCACATCTGCACAGGATGCTGATGGGCACCCAAACCAGACCCTGAGCCCTCCAGCTCCATCCCACTGCACCCTCAGCCCCCATCTCAGTAAACGCAGCTCCATCCTAGCATCACTCAGGCCCCAAGCCCCACAAGACCCTGACTCCTGTCTCCACCCCTGCGTCCCCTTGCTAGTCCTGTTGACAGGTGTGCCTTGTCTCAGCCCTGCTTCACCCCCATTGTCTTCAGTGTGTTCCCTACGTGGCAGCCAGAGGAAGCCACCAAGCCTGGGGACACCTAGGACGCCCATCCATCGATCCTGCTTCGCCTGTGTGAACTGAACCTCTGGGGGACAAGCTCTAGTGGAGAATTGGAGCCCAGCCCAGCAGAAGCAAGAGCAGACTCACGACCTGCTCCCTGATGACCCGATGGATCCTGAGGCAGGAAGTGTCTGCACAACTCAAAACATGCCCAACAGGAACCCCAGCCGGCCATGAACATGAACCCATCAGCCTTCTCAGGCCAGTGGAACAAGTTAAAAACCCCAGGCTGTCCTCTTCTGGGTCTTTGTAGTCAAAAAAACAAAAAGCCAAAGAAACCCCCACCTCTAGCTGCACCCGCCACATCCAGACAGTGGGAAAATCCACTGCACAAAAGACCGTCAACAAATAAATGGCATCAGAAAGCTGAGCTCGTAGACCAAGCAGATGACACTCCGGAATTCACATCGGTTCTACAGGGCATGAGGTGAGCAGTGGCTGTCAGTGACATCTGTCAGGAACACGCTGAAGTACTTGTGTCTGGGTTTTCGTTTAAAATACCCCGGCAAAAAAAAACAGCAAAGAGTGTGGGGGAGGGGGGCAGACTCTGCAGGGGCACATGGCTGGTGGCAGGCATGTGAGGTATGTGGGACAACTTTGCACCTCTCTATTTTTGTGTATGTTTTAAATTCTCCCATTGTACAAGTTCAAAATCAATCAGTGACTCAATCAACAAACCCAGGACCTTCCCAGGGCTCCCAGGCCACTGAGAATCAAAGCCAGGTCCTCAGCCTCTGGCCAGCAGCAGTACCTCCCTGAGCCACACACCTCGACCCTCACCTGCTCCACTCCAGCCAAGTGGCTGGGCAGCTGCCCACACACATGCCCGGCTCGGGGCCTGGGCACTGGCTGGTGCCCGTCATCCACCAGGCCTCAACCTCCCTTCTCTTGACTCAGATCTGAGAGGCCCACCCAGCTCACTCAAAAATCCCTTACCATCCAGCTCCCTCAGGGAGACTGGGGGTGACCCGGCAGTCCCGCTGGGGGAGCTGGATGGTAAGGGTTTTTTTCTGAGACGGTCTCACTCTGTTGCACAGGCTGGAGTGCAGTGGTGCAATCTCGGTTCACCACGACCTCCGCCTCCCATGTTCAAGCAATTCTCCTGCCTCAGCCTCCCAAATAGCTGGGATTACAGGCGCCCACCACCACGCCTGGCTATTTTTTGTATTTTTAGTAGAGACAAGGTTTCACCAAATGTTGGCCTGGTGGGTCTAAAACTCCTGACCTCAGGTGATCGCCCGCCTTGGCCTCCCAAAGTGCTGGGATCACAGGCTTGAGTCACTGTGCCCAGCCACCTCCTGGAAGGTGCAGTCCCACCACCTCCCCTGCCACCACCCATCTCCCAGGTGGCCACCTGAGGGCAGCCTTCCCAACCCTTGCCCTGTCCCTGACCCTGCCTTACCATCTCGAAGGAATGTGTCGGCAAAGTATAGGCAACGCACGACGCCTGACAAGGAGTCATCGGCAGAGCGGGGTTCAATGCGGCGCTGCACGGGCGTCATCTCCACATCGTGGGGGCAGGCCTGCTCAGCCAGCTGTGCATTGGCTTCCTGCAACTGCCAGGCGGGGGCTCCTGAACACCGTCTCCCTAGCGCCCCAGTGGCTTGCATCCTGCTTTGCGCCCTACGTTCTGTTACCATTCCTCCACCACCCAGCTCAGCTCATCCATCCCTCTGGAGGGCCCAGGGGCTGCCGAGGGAGGAGCACTGAGCTAACCAGGCCCCAGGGGTCCCAGGCCAGGGCCAGGCCAAGGCATGGGACACAGGCACAGCTCCTGTGCAGCCCACCCCAGCTCACCTTGCTGCTGGCATTAGCAGCCCGCTTCTTGCCCGAGACACGACTCTTGCGAATGCGCCGGAAAGACTGGCGCAGCGACTTCTTGAGAGACTTCACCCGGGAGAGCGGCCCCTCCATGGCCAGGGAGTCGTTGGGGTGAAGAGTGCACCTGGGGGCAGACAGGGTCCAGTCGTGCTATGGAGCAGCCTCCTGGAGCAGCCACCACACTCCTGCTGGCCTGTGGAGGCACCCAGGTCAGGGAGTCACAGCCCCTCTGGCACAGTCCTGTGGACCCAGCTGCAGGTGGTGCTGAGAATGTCCTTCTTGGAGCTGCCAGGTTATTTCTTATGGGGCAGTGGAGGTTAGTGGGGCCTTTGCCACATCAAACACTAGAGGTGGAAACGGAAGCCCAGACCCCATCTCGCTGGGGGCTCCACCTGCCCAGCCGCCCTCACCCCACACACCTGGCCAGCACAGGGCTCTTGCGCTGGTAGTCGAAGAGGCCAAAGCCATGACTGGTGCCAAAAGCCACGAGGCTCCACTCGGTGTGGAGTGTGACAGCGGTTACAGCAGCTGGCGGCAGGCACTGCACCAGGACACGGGGCTGGAAGCCAGCAGGCCAGGGCAGCGGCACCGTGCGTGGGCTCAGCCGCTCGTGGCCCTTCCACGTGAAGCCCTCGCGGTCCTGGAGGAGATCTATGATGGCCACGCTGACCGCCTGCTCCACCGGCACATCACTAAGCTCCAGTACCAGCACCTGAGCCCACAGCCAGGCAGGGGGAGCTTCAGCGCAGGGGAGGGGCTGCCCTGGGCCCCACTCAGTCTGTAGCCTCTGAAGCAGCCCCAGCCACCACCAAGGTGGTTCTAGGACTGTCTTCAGTTCATCAGCTAAACAAGCACTCACTGAATGCCTACTGTATACCAAGGCCCTCGCTGAACACAAGGAACACAGTGGTGACCAAGACACACTAGTCCCTGCCCTCTGCGGGCAAAGTGTCTACCCTTACCCCGAGCCTCTATCTCCCATTTAGCAATAAGGACACAATGAGCACCTCCTATATGTCGTGTGAGTGCCGCAGCACAGCACTGACATGAGTTCCCGCCCCTCAACACTGTGGTTCCCCCAGCAACAGGCCCACTTCCCATCTGTCCTCACCCCAGCCAGCCCTACCCAGAGCCCTATTCCCACCTTGGCTTTTGCCTGTGCCAGTTCATCTCCCTTTCCACCAGACTCTCCAGTTCATCTCTTCCAGAAAGCCCTCCCTGACATCTCCAACCCAGGGGGACACCCAGCCCTACCTGGCCTGCAGTGCCGGCCACCACCATCTGGGCTGTATACTTGCAGAGAGCAACCTTCTGCACGCCAAGCCGGGGATCGTCACTGTAGGGATCAAAGCAGCCCACCTAGAGGGATGGGAAGGAGTAATGAGTCCAGGCAGGGTCGAGACCAGCTCATCAGGGCCAGGGGAGGGGCCCACCTTGCGGAAGGGTGGCCAGTCGTCCTCGGCAGCCTGGGTCAGGCTGTCAGCATGCTCACAGTCCGTCTGGAAGAGGCCAGCTGTGCTCAGCTTATAGAGTGGCCGCAGCGCCACACCCGAGGCATCCCAGAACCTCACGGTACCGTCCTCATGGCTGCAGGGAGGGCAGATGTAAGGGCTACCCATGGGTTTCTGGGAGGCCTGCACACCCCTCCATTCACTCATCTGATGACCACTCACTAAACACCTACTGCACATGCCAAACACTGACCGGAATTCTATTGTTACAAAAAACAATAGGCACCTACTGTATACAGCACAGGTGCACTGTGCACCTGCTATAGGCCACGCCACATGCACCACATGCACCTGGCCCTTTAAACCAAACAGGGTGGAAATGACCACCCTGATTAACAGGAGGTGGCAAAGGGGGACATGTAGAGAATAGAGGACTATGGGGGTTCTGCCTGCACTGGAGCAGCCATCAGAGGTGATCAAGAGCAAGGCAGTCACAGACCAGAGCATGGGGCATCCCGGGGGAGGAGCTGCATGGGGCCCGAGGCAGCCACGTAGGTGGAGGAGCAGGAAGACTGCAGAGGCTGGGAGGAAGCAGGGAGGGGGCAAGGGAAGGAGTAGATAAATCTAGGGCGCAGCCTTGGGACACAGCTGCAGAGCCCAAGCAGGGCCCCGGGTGGTGGTGAAAGCCCAGAGCGAGGGCGTGAGAGGTGTGTGACTGTGGGGGTGGCTGAGACTCACTCCAGCAACCCTGAAAGCCACAGCAAGCTCTTCAGCAGGGAAGGGCACACCAGAGTCAGAGGGCTGAGGGTCCCAGTACAGGCGGGAGTGGGGGCAGGGCAGGAAGTTGAGGCCTGAGTCACCGGGCACGTCAGCGCCCGCCAGGCCCAGGCTGGGCTCTCTGGCACCTTCCCTGGGCAGCTCAGCGTGGGCCAGCCCAGATTTTCCAGTCCCAGGGCAGGCAGGCTGGGCGGGTGGAGCCCTGGGGCTTGGTAGAGCTCAGTTCCAGGCCAAAAGGCAGATCAGGGCAGCACCTTGAACCAAGGTCCAGGGAGGTTTCATTCCAATCCACCTTGGGCGAGGAGGAACTACCTGGTCCCACCAGGGGCCACGCCTGAGTCTCCTGGCACCTCTACACCCACCAGGCCCAGGATGGGCTCTCCCCCAACAGCAAGGGGCCCACTCACCCACATAAGCACGCACACCTACCCCGTCAGCAGCAGCCCTCGCTGTGACGGCTCCTGGGCCAGGTTTCGGCCCCCAGTGATGGGCCAGCTCTGGGAGGGGGTGGCAGAGATGTGTACACAAGGTTAGGACAAACATCTTCTCCCTCTTACTCCGAGCATGGCACATGCTGACCTCCAGGCCTAGAAATGAAACACTCTCCCTCTCCTCAAGACTCCACCCCGTAAGACCCCCCGATCCCCGCACACACCAAGGCACTGGAGACAGGCTGGGGGCTCTGCTGCTCGCCAGCGCTCACGATGCGGGCCCACAGCTTGGCGGGGACATTGGCCACGTGGGCCGAGCAAGTGATTGCAGACGAGTGCAGCGGGGCCAGGTATGGGGCAGGCACAGCTGGCCAGCCAGGAGTCTGCAGGTCCAGCACCACCAGCTCCTCTTCCAGGAGCACAGCCAGGGCCTGGGGGTCATCAAATTCTGTGGGATGGAGGGAGTATGGGGTGAGCACAGCCATAGGTGGCAGAGGGCACCAGGTGGGGCTGGGAAAGGGTAGGGTATGGCAGGGCACGCACCATCCTCGGGCTGTGTGCTGTGCACTGTGAAGAAGTCGATGATGCGGGAGGTGAAGTCCAGCGTCACCAATGTCTCGGCTCGAAGCACACTTACACAGTGGCGGTCACCATAGCTGGCACGGGGCATGCCACCACTGAAGATGATAAAGTGGCCCCTGTGTGCAGAGGGAGGTGTGTGAGCCATGAACCACCTGGGTCCAGAGCACATACTGCACAACCTAGGGAGAGCCCACCCTTCCAGCCCCCTAGCCAGACCCAACTCACATCGGACACCCTCTCCCTCGACCTACCCAGATTCACAGTTCCGCCACAGAATCTTGTTAATGGCCTTGCAGGGAAAGGGGCCTGAGGGGTGGGACAGAGTCAGACCAGACTCGCTGGTGGTTCTTAGCAATTCTGCCATTCCTGCTCTGCCCTCCACTGCTCTCTACCTTGCAGCTGCCTCCTACCTCCCCGGGAAGTAGGGGGGAGGCACACTGCCCCCAGACCACCCCCACCCCTGGGGGAGTCACTCCTCAGCCAGTTTGGCTTGGCTCAGTGGCGCCCCCTCCCATCACCATCCTCTGGCTAAGGCGTCCCCAGCACTCACCGTAAGGTGTGGTGGCTACCGTGGGCTGCAGCGTTGGGGAGCTGCCGGCATCCACAGACCAGACAGCGTAGCTGCCATCGCTGTGTGAGCTGACCACAGTGCTGCTATCACGCCCCCAGCATAGGCTCTCCAGCTGCTGCAGGCAAGCAGGGGCAGGCAGGCAGGCATGAGCCATGGTGGGCATGCATAAGGGGCCCAGGCTGAGGGGACACAGGCCTCACCCACATACCTGGTTCCCCAGGAAGACATGGTCCACACACTGTGAGGCCTGGTTCCAGATGACCAGCAGGCCCCGGCTGTAGCCAATGAGAATCTTCGTGGGGTCCCGCAGGTGTCCCTGGAGCGACTCCACGGGGCCCAGCGCCTTCCCACAGCGGTAGTCGTCGGGCACGCTGTGGAGGAAGGCAGGTGAGCCAGCAGAACCTCCTGGGCACACTGTGTGTGCTGGGAAGCCCACCGGCCTCTTACTTGCGCAGAACCTCGCCTGGGGCAAGCGTCTGCCCCTCGAGCAGGGTCAGGGTGGTAACATCCAGGAAGAAGACACTGCTGCCCTCAGTGCCCAGGGCTGCTATGTCGCTGGTAGCCACCAGCAGGACCACTGTGACTCGCGTAAGGCTGAGCGGAGCACTGCAGGGAACAAGGGGAAGGGAGTGAGGGTCCGAGCCCATCCACCTGCTGAGGTGGAGTGTGAGGGGCTGGGCCACTGCTGATAACTCATCACTGGCCCCACAGCACTCACCAGGGCCTACTTACAGAGCCACCCCAGGAAGGCATGCGTCATAATCAGCCCGCTCAATTATTCATCTGGATGTCAGCAGGGAGATGGATAAAAATAGGGTCCCTAGGTCTTGCAGACTGGGCTCCCAGCTCCTCCCACCCACCAGGAGAGGACAGCAGGAACGAGGGCATTGCCCAAGCCAGGACCAGGAGCTCCCCGCTGAGCCCCTCCTAGGAATCCCGCTGCCAGCCCTCAGACATCTCCTGACTTCGCAGGAGGGCCCCAGATACCCCTGTCTGCAGAAGCTGGGAGGCATCAGGAATCCATCCCTGGGTTGGTACTCCCCTTTTCCAGCTATTTCAGGCAGGGCTGGGGAGAGAGATGCCCCATACTCTCACTCAGCTGGGGCATGCTGCCAGCACCTTACCAAGCACAGCCCATGGGACCCTCCTTGCCCTCAACCCTGTCCTTTCACCTATGCACAGAAAGGCCTGTCTCCTACCCACAACTGAAGAGGCCAGGGGACCCTTGCTGTTACTAACTGGCTTAGGCCCTGCCCCAAACCCCCAGATACCCCCATCATTACAGTAAGTGTAGTGCCAGGCCTCAGGTCCTAGGAGTTTGGCATATAATGCATGTACCTCCTGCTGCTCACAACATTAATTACCTGCTCACGACGGACTCAACCCAAACCTCCCATTTAACCTGAAAAGTTCACAGAGTATACCTCAGTAAAGCAGGGTCGAAAAGCTGCAGCCTGGGACCCAGGCCCAGCTCAAGGCATCCCGCCCTGAACAGCTGCCCGTCTCCATGCTGCCTTTGCACAGCAGGTTCCCACAGCCTCCCCCAGATCCTCCCTGCCCGATGGCTGGCCCCAGCCAAGTTCTCCAGTACCTGGCACCATCAAAGCCGGGCCGGCTGGGCAGCTGGAAGCTGAGTGCTTCTTCCAGGTGGGCACAGCCATTATGGTGGACAATCTCCCAGAGATGCAGGCTGCTGTCATCAAGCAGGGTCAGGAGGCGGCCCTGGTGTGTGAGCAGAGATGAAAACTAGGCTGGCCCAGTGGGGTGAGTAGATATGGGGGCCACAGGGAGCTGGCCAGTGGAAAGCAGAGGCTCACCTGGCCGGGCAAGAAGTGCATCTGTGTGACGGTGGCTGCATCCCGGTGCAGGCCTGTGAACTCCACGCCAGGTGCACCATAGCTGAGGGTGGCAGGTCAAGGTGGAAACAGGCATGGACCAGCAAACCACAGTGAGGGAGACACCCAAGGCTCCTCCTTAACCCAGACTATTCCAGTGGGCCCCAGCATGGGCCTGACCATCCAGGAGTCCTCCCTGAAGAACGGAGGTCCCCTCCCTAAAGCTCCCACTCTGCACCCCTACAGTATCCCCAAGATCAGTGTGCAGGCTCCACTCACTCCTGCAAGTCAGGTGCTGCTATAGGACCTTCACTTCCTGTAAATAGGGCCAGTGACTCCCACCTTACAGAGCTGTTGCAGATCAAGTGAGAATAAACACACCCAGCAGGCTTGGCCTCAACCTGGTGAGAGGCTGGGGCTCCGCTCCACTTCAGCTCCATGTGTCTATGGGCTCTGGGAGCTGCACCTTGCCGGATGGGATCAGGCAGGCCAGAGGTGCAAGGCCAGCCCTGGACAAGAAAGCCAGGGGGCAGAAGAGTCCAGGCTGCCTTTTCCCACAGCTTCAGGCTAAACTTCAGCTATGGGTAAGAAAACCCACCTCCTCCAGTGCGGTGGCTCACTCCTGTAATCCCAGCACTTTGGGAGGCTGAGGCAGGTGGATCACAAGGAGTTGAGGCAGGTGGTCCTCAGGAGTTGAGGACCAGTCTGGCCAAGATGGTGAAACCTCACCTCTACTAAAAATGCAAAAATTAGCTGGGCATGCTGGCAGGCGCCTGTAATCCCAGCTATTTGGGAGGCTGAGGCAGAGAACTGCTTGAACCCGGGAGGCAAAGGTTGCAGTGAGCCAAAATTGTGCGACTGCACTCCAGCCTAGGCGACAAAGAGTGAGACTCCATCTCAAAAAAACAAAACAAAACAAAACCCACCTCCCTCCAAAGCAGGCAGCCAACAACTGCCATCATGAGGGAGGAGAGACCCCAGCCTGCCCATTTAACAGATAAGCTCACAGAGACTTGGAGGGGGTGGGTGACCTGCCTGAAGTGCCCAGTGCCAGTGCCTGAGTCCCGGCAACTCCAGGGCTGATGGTGGACAGCAGGGCCTGAGAGGGCCCCACGACAGAGGGTGCAGGGAGGAGTCAGCAACGTTGCCCCGGTGACAACACAGGAGCCGTTGCCTGGAGCTTGAGCTGAGATTCCCTACAGGAGCCTGGCAAGAAACCCCAAAGAAGGGACAAAAGAGGGGACAGGAGCAGCTGGGCGGGAACCAGGGTTGTCAAGGAGATGGGGCTGGCCTGGCAGGGGGAGGGGCAGCTTCTAGTGACCATGGCTGGCCCTCTCCAGCCTCAGTTTCCCAACCCAAGGGGCTCCAGGCAGTGGCAGTCAGGGGAAGAAGGGAAGAGGACCCTGGGTTCCAGCCTCCTTTCTGAGGCTCAGTTTCCTCATCTGCACTTCAGGTTCTTTTTGAGCCTGAGGACAAGTGCACTGGAGACCCCAAAACAGGAGGGACACCTGAAGGCTGCAGGGACACATGTGCTGACGCAGCGCAGCACCACAGGAGTGGGAGCAGCAGGCCAGGCAGCAGAGCATTGTGGGGCCCAGAGCACTGCCACACTCACCAACAGGTGCTGCTGGGGCCATGGGAGAGAAGGGGACATCTCATCCCATCCGCACTCCCCAGAGTAGGCAAAGAGCTCACAAACCACAGGCTCAGAGTCCCACCCTTGCCTGGCCAGTGCCCCCAGCCCTGGGGTGAGGAGACCCCCATCCCACACCCTCCCCTTTCCCACCACTGACACATTTTCTGGGAACTGATGTCTGAAACCAGGATACTGAAACCCAGAGGGCCACACAGGAGGGGTAGGGGTCAGCGCCCCCACCAAGCTGCCATCAGCCAGACCCTGGCGCCTCAGCTTCCCCAAGAGCAGTTGGGGTGGGATTCTCCAGGGCCGGCAAGGAGACACTGAGCTGCTGGCCTGCCCCCACCCCCACCCCCGGCCTGCAGGGAAAATGCTCGCTTTGTGTGGCTCACACAGCCCATTGTGCAGCAGCTAGGATCCAGGTGGGGGCCGTACTGCGCTCACCATGCCGAGCCTGGCACTGCCCCCAGCCCCCTTGGCTGAACACATGTGTCTTCACATTCACACATGTGTGCATCGGCTCACCAGGGTCCCCAGCCCACCTGCCACCCTCCAGGGGTATCATAGCCCAGCCCCCCTGCCTGGCCTCCCCAGAGTTGCTGGGACGATGGCAGGGTCACCTAGGTAACTGGCTGGCTGACATGTAGCAAGCGACAGCTGTGCTACTGCAAACTGACCCCCCCACCACCCGTCTCTCAGCAAAAGGACCCCATCATCTCTGCACAGTTGTCTCAGGTACAGAAGCCACGCCAACCTCCACCAAGATCCCAGTACCTATTGTAGCACCCGCAGAAGCCCCCACTACTGCCCATCAGAGCACCTCTGTCCTCCTCTTGAGCTGGACACTGCCAAGACTGGGACCCCAGAGCACAGGGAACTACAGACAGGTGGTCCTGAACAGACCCTGAACACCTGTCCTGCAAAGGATACATCTTGACAGCCCCAGACCTGGTGCCGATGGCCATGATGCGAAGTTCGGGGTCGAAGGCCAGGGCGCTGGGCTGATTGGGGAAGCCATGCTCCACAGTCTGTGAGGAGGGGAGGGCTGCTGGGGGTAAGCACTCCCAGGTACCTCTGCCGTGGCCCACCCTGAGGCCCACCCCAAGGCAGCCTCCAGGGTCTGCAGCTGACACACTGGGGGTAGGAGGCAGGTCTACTTGCTCTGTGCCTCAGCGTCCTCAACTGTGAAATGGGTTATCATGCCTCCAGTTGGTGGGGAGGTGGCTAAACCCCTGGGTTCCACCATGACTGTACGGCGTGCATAGCCCACAGAGGCCAGCCCTTTGCCAAGCCTCTGTGCCCCTCAATGCACACAGGCTCACGTGGACCCCACTGCATGGAGGCTCCAGCAACAAACAGGTGAAAAAAGGCTCACAGAGGTGCAGGCACTGACGAGGCCCCACCTGCTCGTGAAGGGCTCCGCACCCCATTTTTAGAGGCATAGACTAAAGCTTGGGGAGGAGTCCCGCAAGATGTCTATGACACTCCCCAAACACAGGCCTGAGTGGAGGTCAGAGGTCAAGGGACAACACCCAGGATCGGCTAGGCAGAGGCTTTTGACTCCTCCCAGACACAGGGAGACACAGGCCCAGAGAGAGGTAGCTTTCTGCCTGGACCCTGAAGGCATCTTCCCACCTCCCCACCGGCCAACAGCTGGGCAACATGACTCCCATGCCCATCAGCAGCGGAGACGGTGTTAAGGGGGTTTGTGTGCCCAGAGTGTCAATGAAACAGCTCCCTACCCGCTCCCCTGCCCCTTTCACAGAGCACCCTTTCTGCACCAGTCTCCTGTCTTTGGCCTGGCTGTGCCCTCCCTGGGAAGCCTACGCAGCTGAGCTCCAGCCCCATCCTGAACACCAGTGCCAGACACCCACGTGGGCCACTGGTAACTCCTTTTATTTTGTTGTTGTCGTTATTTATTTTTCACTTTTACCACTGGTAATTCCTGACCCACTGCCTCAGGAAGACACACATTTCTAAGAAACCCCAGTTCCCAGCCTATAACCCCAACCTCCCTCCCTGCCTGCCTCCGCCCATCCAGGTGGGGACTGAGCCCTCTGGGCAGCTGGTTTGGTCATGGCCTAGCTGTCTGGCCTTGGGCAAGTCACAATACTCTCCAAGCATCAGTCTCTCATCTGGGCCCTTGGAACAGTAAGCCCACCTAAGGACAGAGTTGGAGATTTGGCTGGGGCTTCTCTCTCCCACCAATAATACCACGCCCTTGCTGCACCTGACCTTGTCTAGCCAGTCCCTCACTACAACCAGGGTCCAGAGACGGGACATTGCATCGCAAATCCCCGCAGCCTTCCCACTTTACAAACCAGGAAAGGAGGTTACATGTACTGTCCAGCATCTGCTTCCCTCATACCCCACATCCAGTCCATTTCTGAGCCCCATCAACTCAGTTTCAAAACACACAGAAGTCACCCCCCTCCCTGCTCCAGGCCCCACCGTCACGCACCTGGATTGGTACTCACTACAGTCTGTTCCCACAGAGGCCAGAGGGATCCTATGAAAGCCACAGCCAGATCCTTGTCCCTCCCCTGCTCAGGATCCTCCTGGGGCTCCCAGCTAAGGGAGGCTTGTGCCTCAGGGCCTTTGCACCTACTGCCCCTCTGCCTGGAACGCACTTCCTCCAGCACTTCCTGTCGCTTGAGAGTAACCTCCTCAGAGAAGCCTCCCTAGGCCACCCTGGCTGCAGCAGCTGCCCTGGCCACACCTCCCACCCCCTAGCCCTGTTTTATTTGATCCACAGCACTGGCTACCATCCCAACTACAGTCTATTTTACTTTTTTGTTTTGGCTTTTCACTTTCTCCTGCACGAGTATATCAGCCACCTGAGTTAAGAGATATTTGTCCTTTTTGGTAACTACTGTTGTCCCCAGCACCTTGGAGACCTCACACACAGTGGGGCTCAGTATTAACAGAGAAGGCACATTCCACAGGTGATGTGTAGGCTGGACTGGGATTTGAACCCAAGGCTCAGAGTCGAAAGTCCCTGCTCACTCTTGACCTGTCTCCCACCCCCCAAACTCAGGAATCGGGGCCTATTCCCTAGCAATGACCTATTACCCACTTAGGTGACTAAGTCCCTTCCCCAAGACCACCCCACTTTTCACCACTGCTGCCCACGCTTCATCCTCAGTGGAGGGCCCTTACTTTCCGCCACCCCAAGGCTAGCCAGAGTGGGCTGAGCTTCACCCCCATCTGTCTCCAGTCCTCACTGCACACCCCAATTCACTGGCTGAAGAAATGACATTTAGGCCAGGCATGGCAGCTCATGTCTGTATTCCTAGCACTTTGGGAAGCCAACATGGATGGATAGATAGCTTGAACCCAGGAGTTCGAGACCAGCCTGGGCAACATGGTGAAACCCCATCTCTACAAAAAATACAAAAACTAGCCGGGCATGGTGACACGAGCCTGTAGTCCCAGCTACTCAGGAGGCTGAGGTGGGAGGATCACCTGAGCCAGGGAGTTGTGAGGCTGCAGTGGGCTGTGATTGTGCCACTGCACTCCAGCCTGGGTGAGAGTGAGACCCCGTTTCAAAAAAGAAGTGGCATTTAGCCCTGTGCTTGTTGCTGCCTTTCCCTGAAGGGCCATTCTCCTTTCACCTCACCCTCATAGCCTCCCCGGCACAGAAAACAGGCGCCATGTGGGGACCACGGAGCACCAGCTTCCCTTCTGGGCCCCTCTCAGGTTCCTGGCAGGTTCTCAGCCCCCGTGTGAGGGTCCTGGCAGCTCTCACCAGCAACCACTGTAGACCTAGGCAGGGAAACCCTGAGACATCCCAGCGCCTCCACCACTCCAGGTCCAGCCGTCCCAGAGCCTCCTCCAAGACAAGGGTCTCCTCAAGGCAGCCCAGGGCGCCTGGCACAACACTGGCCCAGGACCACAGCAGCCCCTTGGAAAAATCCCTGCCCCTCAAGGCTAAAATCCAACCCCACTGACACAAGAACTCAAGAAAGATATTGGTGCAGCTCACTCTGTGACTCTGGGCAAGCCGTCACCCCTCTCAGAACCTCAATTTTCTCATCTGTATTTTGAAGATAACTCTAATTTCGAAGAGCACTGAGAGGCTCTGCGATCAGTGGGCTCTGGGGTAAGAATGAGGACAAAACCAACACCCCCAGAGGAGTGAGCCAGGAGTGGGCTGAGGCCCTGCTCTAACATCAGTGCAGAGGGAGGCGGGGGCTGAGGAGGCCCCTTTCCCTGGCCCCTAGTGTCCCACTCCGGGAAAAGGAAGGAAAAGCCTCCACCTCACTCCACCTTGGTGCAGACAGGCAGCACAGCTGGCCCATGTGGCAGAGGGAGCCAGGGCCCACAGTATGGAGAAAAGTAGCCTCATTTCACAGCTAGGGAAACTGAGGCCCCACGATGTGAAGTGCAGTGTAGTACACAGCCAGGCATGTCCCCTGGACTCGGAGCCCCGGGCAGGGCAGAGCAGGGCAAGGCAGAGCCTGGAGCAGTGGGGGAAGGAAGGAGAGGCTCCTTGAAGGGATTTCCCAGCCGCACCCCCGACAGCTGCCTCACCCCCACTAACTCTCTCGCCCTCCTGGGTGCCAAAGCACAAAACAAACCGGGGCCCAGGGCTGTCCCAAGGGCCAAGCAGGGACGCAATGGAGCCCCTAAGAAAAAGGATAAAGAGACAGACAGTGAGTGACAGAGAAGAGGTCGAGAGACTCCACACAGACAGAGAGAGACACGCAGGGAGACACAGGCAAAGAAGACTCAGAGACGCAGAGGCAGAAAGAGAAATGAGAGGCAGAGAGATAAAGGGAGACAGGCAGAGATAGGAAGGGGCAGAGGCAGAGACACCCCCACCACACACACAGGCACAACTGGGGCGAGACAGCCGGTCAGCGGCTGAGAAAGAGAGACAGAGACCCAGAGACAGGCAAAGAGTCTCAGAGACAGAGAGACCCAGACACACAGAGACTGGCAGAGCCAGGGCCAGAGCGGCCCGCAGAGACTCGGGGAGCAGACACGGAAAGTCGGCCGGAGACCCAGACCCACCCAGAGTCCGAGCCAGAGCGGGGCCCGCCGAGGGGGTGCGCGGCCCGGCCCGGCCCCCGCCCCGCACCGCGCTGCATGCCAGCCCCCGCCCCCCGGGCCCGACGTGGCTCCGACCCCAGGCCCCCAGCCCGGGCCCCCGTCCCGCCCCCTCCCGCCCGAGCCCGGGCCGCCGCCCCACCTTGTTGAAGGCGAAAAGCTCCTGCTTGAGCTTCTCGCGCTGCGGGTCAGCGCCCTGCCGCCGGAACCGAAACTTCATCATCTTGCGCCCGGCTGCCGGCGCCACCGCCGCCGCCCGCAGGATGCGCCGCGCGGCCCCGCCGGTCCTGAGGCGCGGGCGGGGCCCCAGGCGGCCCGGGCGCGGGCGCGCGGGGCCGGGCCTGCACGGGGGAGGGCGCGCGGCGCGACGAACGCGCCGCC